>NC_054535.1:74477717-74620217 GCF_017654505.1 Polyodon spathula
AAGAAGAATACCTGTGTGGATATGCAGTCGCGGACAAAAGTATTTGAGCAGTTTAAAAAAATGAGAAAAGCACCAAAGAAAATTATTTCTGTAATTTCGAATTGTTCTGTTGAAAGATATGGTTAAAGAAAATGGTTTGTAACCAGGAAGTCCCCGGATCAAATCCTGGCTCACTCACTGAATCACTGTATGACCCTTAGCAAGTCATTTAACCTCCTTGTGCTCTGTCTTTCGAGTGAGTCATTGTTGTAAGTGACTCTGCAGCTGATGCATAGTTCACACACCCTAGTCTCTGTAAGTCGCCTTGGATAAGACATCCGCTAAATAAACAAATATTAATAGTAATAATAATAAATTTAAAGTAGAGATTCAGCTTGATAATAAAACAACAAATGATTACATAACATGCATAAAATGAACAATAACATGCAAAAAACTGATTTCATACTCTGACAAAAGTATTTAGGCAATCAACATATTTTGTATGAAACCCATTTGTTGCTGTTTGTTGATAGCTATCATGATTGAAAACCAACACCTGATGATAATTATATAATAAATAAATGCATAATCTGAAAGTGCTGAAATTTTCTGATTCAAAAAAGCAACAAAAGCGATTAAAACTAAAGAGTACAGCAACATTCTCAAAATGGAAGTGATACAACTAAGCAAAGTAAGAGAAACTACCAGAAAAATAGCAGAAAGACTCGGTCTACCGAAAAGCACTGTGTGAGCTATTATTGACAAACACAGGGGAACAGGAACTACTGCAGCCAGCTCCAGGTGTGGAAGACCAAGAAAGATTTCTGCAAAAAAGACCAAGAAAGATTTCTGTAAAATCTGGAAGAAGAATCGTTTGAGGAGCCTGGCAAAATCCTGGGATTAAAAGATTTGACACAAGAATTGAGAGAAGATGGTCAAGAAATTCACGAGTGAACAACTCAACGATACCTTAACAAGATGAATGTCCATGGACAAAGTTCATGATGCAAACCTTTGTTAAAAACAATACACAAAAGAAAGTGATTGGAGTTTATATTGAATATAATGAATATATCTTCTACCAAATTTTATGGTCAGGCGAATCCAAAATATAACTTTTTTCATTTTATGGTCAGGCGAATCCAAAATATAACTTTTTTCAACAAGAAAGCAACAGTCTATTTGGAGGAAGAGAGAAGAATTTTAAGAAAAGGTAATCATGCCCAGTGATGAACTTGGTGGAGGTTGTGTGATGGTATGGGCTTGTTTTTCTTCCTCAGGCACTGACGACCTTTGCATTGTAGAAGGATCAATGAATGCTGCAAAATATCAAGAAATTTTGCACTCTCATCTGTTACACAGTGCTTGAAGGCTTGTTAAAAGGAAGTTTGTATTCCAGTAGGATACTGACCTGACGCATTCTGTGAAGTCTAAAATAAATGTCTAAAAAAACTGAAGGTTACAGTTATGGATTGAACATCTTAGTCCCCAGACTTGAATCCCATTGAGATGTTGTGGATTGACTTGAAGGCTGCTGTTGCAAAAAGGAAACCAAAGTCGATTGCAGAACTCAAAACAGTATGTGTTAAAGAATGGGCAAAATATCTCTGGAAAGATACCAGGAATTGGTTTCAAAATACAAAAAAAGACTGTATGCTGTAAAGGAAGGATGGTCACACAAAATACTAATGTAAGAGTGCCCAAATATTTTTGTCATAGTATGAAATTATTTTTATGCATGTTATGCAATAATGTGTTGTTTTATTATAAAGCTGAATCTCTACTGAAGTGGTTAAACTGAACACTGTTATATGAGGAAAATGTTAAATGTCAGAACTTGGAAAGAAAATGTACAAAATGAAATTTACTGGTTGCATAAGTATTCAGCCCCTTAAGTCAGTACTTGGTAGAAGCACCTTTTGCAGCAATTACTGCTATGAGTCTTTTCGGATAGGTCTACTAGCTTTGCACAGTAGGATGGTGAAATGAAATTTTTGCCCATTCTTTTACAGAAAAATTGCTCCAATTCTGAGAAGTTTGTTGGGGATCGTCGATGGATTGCAAACTTCAAGTCTCGCCATAAATATTCGATTGGAATCAAGTCAGGACTTTGACTGGGCCACTCAAGAACATTAATTCTCTTCTTGTTCAGCCACTCCAGTGTGGCTTTGGCTTTGTGCTTCGGGTCATTGTCCTGCTGAAATGGGAATTTTCTCCCCAGTTTCAGAGTCTTGGCTGACTCAAACAGGTTTTCCTAATGGATTCACCTGTACTTTGCACCATCCATTCTCCCCTCTATCCTGACAGGTTTCCCTGTCCTTACTGAAGAGAAGCATCCCCATAACATGATGCTGCCACCACCATGCTTGACAGTTGGGATGGTGTTGACTGGGTGATGTGCAGTGTTGGGCTTGTGCCAGACGTAATGCTTGGAATTTAGTCCAGAAAGTTAAATTTTTGTCTCGTCTGACCACAAAACATTTTCCCACATGTCTACAGTATCATCTACATGCTTTTTCGCAAAGTCCTTACGTGCTTTAAGATGAGGCTTTTTGAGTAATGGCTTCTTTCTTGCCACCCGTCCATACAGGCCAGCTTTGTGTAGGGACCGGCTTATTGTTGATGTGCGAACACTGACTCCCATCTCAGACACTGACTCCCATTGGGCATTGTTGGCTAAAGAGTAACATCCCAAACCAGTTTCCTGCTTGCCCGGCTGCTCAATTTGGGAGGGCGACCTCATCTGGGTAGTGTCTGGGTGGTATGATGCGTCTTCCACTTCTTAATGATGGACTTCACTGTGCTGAGAGGGATAATCAGCGTCTTCGAAATTTTCTCGTACCCTTCTCCTGCTCTGTGCCTACCATTTTATCCCTGACTTGTTTCGAAAGCTCTGTGGTCTTCATGGTTGCTTTGTTGGATCACTATATGAGCTGCAGCTTGAAAGTCTTTATATACCTGAGGGAAATTATCTACAAGTTAAACCACTTTGAGTACACGCAGGCTGAAACTATGTCACTAATTTTGTGACCTTTCCAACAAATCATTTGCACCTTAGCTGATGTAGGACTGCAGTAGCAATGGGGTTGAATACTTATGCAACTGAGATTAATCTGTTTTTCTCTGTAAATCTTATTTATATTCTAAATGCATTTTTTAACTTTATCAACGTGGAGTAGTTTGTGTAAATTCTACTTGTAAAGTCTAATTTGAAAGAGTAGTAGAGTACACTCGGGTGCCAACAAAATGGGAAAACTGTGCAGGGGGGTGAATACTTCTGCAAACCATTATATAATATCAATCCAGTTTAAAAAAATGGTTGCTTGTTATTCACAAAAGGTAAAAACCTTTGTCTTTAATAACAGGATCGATACAAACAGTATGAAATATAGATTTTCACAGCTCTTAACAGTCTTGAAACTTAAACTTCTTTTAATTTAGTGAGCTTGACCTGATAGACACCCAGCTATTATTTGCTGTAGAAACACAGTGCCCTAGTGATACAGGGATTTCTATAGACACTGCTTGGAAAGCAGAGCACTCATCTGTAATTAGACTCGCTGTAATGAATGAACATTAGTGACTTCAGCCACACCTGGTATGGGGGCTGATAGAACACTGCAAATGGAGATTTCTGCTTCCCTAATAATGGAGAACACTGATGATATATTTAAGTATTCAGGCCATTAAGACACAACACAAAATGGTTAGATAATTGCAATAGATAAACCTCATGGGGCTTTGCATGCTACATAAACTGACTGTTGCATCACAGGACTGTTAACCTTTAACTGACTGGTAAAACACTGGACATGAAGTTGATATTAACAGCTTTCCATCGATTTCCCATCACCTAACTCGGTATGGCTCTACAATTACCTTTTTAGATCATGACAAAATTCTACTTCAGTATTATTCCCTTAGGTAGCCAGTAAACTGATGGATCATTTGGCTTCAACTCCCTTGTGTATACATGGTTAATGTTTATATAGACTATATATCAGTATAAAATAAGTCAATAAATAAATCAGTTTTGCACTGTTTTTCTGCAAATATTGGTAAACAGAGTTGCTATCACTGTATCCCAGATAATCTTGGACTGTCTGAGTCCTAGATCAGTTTGGCAGGGTAATGGTGTCTTACTGTGCGAGGACAGGAACCCCAAATGAGATTTCAGACGACAGTAAAAATAATAGCAAAGAATACCTTATGATACAAAACTAATATTGAGAGATCTAGCATCAAATAACTGTTTCATATTTGCTGCTGAATTAATTTGTCGGATCTCAATTTGGAATCTGTCTTGCATTCACATTAATATCTAATGACAAATCTCACCAAGTTACAGATGCAGAGTTTGAGCTAAGAAAAGTAATTCTCCAAATTCGGCTGTTTATCTTAGGTTAAAATATGCTTTCTGTTCCATGCATATGTACTTGTTCATATAAACTGAATACTTCATGAACATTGTAGGTGTGCTGTGGTGGTTTCACTAATGAGAGAGGACAGTTTACTGGGTCATTGTCATTCGAGGAATAACTACTTTACTGCATGAACTTTCATGGTGTAACCACTGTTTATTGCTTCAGTGTGTGTGTGTGTGTGGTGGTGGTGGGGGTGGGGTGGGGGTTATTGGTCTGCAAATGAAAAGCCATTCGAACAACTACTACCTAATAAGAGAACCACTAATACCAGTGGGACTGAAATATTGTTTCTAAAGCAAACTCATCAGGCATGTGATGGACAGCCCATTTACACAGTAGTATCTGTTACATACAGTAATGCAGCTGTTACAATAGTTTTGTTTAGTCCTTGTAGTCATTTTAACTATCTGTTCCTTTTTTTTTTTTCAAATAGGTCTCTCCCAACCTCAGACCAATGCAGCAGATTTCAGACTAACAGGCAAACCAGGAAAAGAAGACCAGCAAGCCTTCAACACCAAAATTTTTTTTTTTTTTTAAATCTATACAAAATCCATGAAACAAAGGAAATGTTTCCCTTAATATAAAACACGGTATTAATCATGACACTTATAAAAGGTTGTTTTTGTATGGCTTTAGGCAGACGTGCAATGGTCCACTGAAAGATTGTAAATTACACAGAACTAAATTGTTTATGTTTGTTAGTTTTTTATGAAGTACAGTTAGGAAGATTTGAAATAAATAAATGTTAGTGTCTTGCTATTTCACTCAGAAAACCAAACAGTGCTCTCTGTAATTGAATTGATTTATTATTTGTGTTCATTTTAAAAGCTCTTCCTATTTAATAATCCAATAATCGCAACCTTCAATACAAAAATCTTTGAATATGGTACAAGGCCTTATACTGATTATTAAAACCTTTATCTCTCTACCTTTTCTGTATATACCATTGTACAATAAAGCGCTACCCATATGTAAGAATGTGGAGTTCTTTTCTTTGAACCTCTGAAGTTGTGAGATGTGAAAATAGTGGATCACCATATAGGGTAAAATGGCTCTTTGAAAAACATTGGATCTCCACAGTCACACAGAAATCAAAGAAAATCAGATTTTGGGGTGTTGACACCAGCTGACTTCATTACAAATTAGATTAAACAAGTTATTTTGATCACAGTTTAAGCGTCCACACAGGTTTTAGGAAGAAAAAAAAAATCCTGCGGTTGGCTTTTCAGTGAAGTTTCTGTCACACTGCAGCATCATTTTGCGAGCAATGTGGGAGCTCAAAACATTCTGGATAACGCAGTGCAGCAGCCAAAACATTTTGGCAATTGGAAATAAACATGTTGTACATTTATAACTGTCTCCCCTTTCCCTAAACAGATTCGCAATGCCATTAGAACGTTTTTAAATTGCAGTTTTATGATAATTTCAGTAGTTCTGTGTTGGTTGCCCCAATGCACACTATACATCCAATTTGGGTTTTCACAAGGGAGTTGCCACGACATTGCAGGTACACGTACATATTAGAAGTGATGGAGGAGTACATTTTCAACATTGACCTGAAGGGCCTTCACTGAATGAATGAGAAGGTTAATGAGGTATGGGCCGTTGTTCGTCCAGGACGATTTAATCACCTTGTCCTGTGCTGGATTCTATAGTGTCCCTGCTCCATATTTACAATGTTACGGCAGATGTTTCTGTTTTTTATTTGTAATTGTATTTCTTTGATATTCAAGTATGCTTATGTTGATGTAGCCCAGAGGGAAAGGGCACAACTTAGGACACATGGAGGTCCTGTACTCTACACTACTGCAAAGGAGTTCTGTCGCTTTTTGTCTTCATGACACCAATGAGATGAGATTTCTACTGCACACTTCTAATTTGTCAGTTTTTCACATGCCAGATTTGACAAGCAATTGTATGGCAGACTCGCCTTTTATTGCCCAAGATGAGGAATTTGCAGGAATTTGAAACTTTCACAAGCCACTGCCAGACAACAACCTGCAGATTATTCCATCAGGATATTATAAATAAGCAAGATTTTTTTTTTCCTGTTTCTTAGTACTGTATTTTGTTTGGGCTGATTTCAGGTGTGCTGTGACTTGGGCACTTTCTATCCTAGAAACAAATGCATGTGTTGGCCACATTTTATGATTATTACAGCATTAAGATCCACAGCTGTTTAAGCAGCCATAGTACAATATAGGATAACACCAAGAGAAGCTTATTAATAAAACACACATATGTGGTTTGTATACTCTCAAGTTAAAGCTTATGAATTATACATATTCTTTTTTGAGAATTTGTTATAATATGGTATTATTAAACTACTGCAGTTGGCCTTTATTTGTCAATCGGGATTCAGAATTAATAACACTTCGAAAACAATCTCTTTAATTAGGTTCTATTGAATTAGTTTGCCACAACTGTATACAAAAAATAAAAAGGTGTTGCATTATATAGTTTAATTCCATCAGCAGCAGGGCAGTAGAAATACAGTGTGAAACAAGGCTCTGGCAGTACAAGTTTGGAATAGGGACTGAGATTTCACTCCAGCCCAGTCGCTCTCCATTGAAAGCACACAACAGGTGAGATTTCTGGGAGTATTTGCTATAGTCAATCAAACAAATATAGAAATTATGTGAGCTTTTAATATATATATATATATATATATATATTTATAGTCAAAATTTTATAGTCAATTGTAAATCATTGCCTTTTTTGTATCATCCTATAGAATGAACAAATTTTGCTTTATGAAGTCGAATGAAACCTGTTGAATAATGTTGTTAACATATTGACATATTGAATTACATATTGCTTTGACTTTTGGGTTGCTCATATACTTAACAGAAAACTGACAAAAATTGAAAATTGTGACAAATCTAACACGAAATATTGTACTACTATTCCGGCTTCCTGCTGCCTCATAGCGCCAGGGTCCTAGGTTCAATTCCAGCCTAGGGTCTGTCTGTGGAGTTTGCATGTTCTCCCTGTGTTTGCGTGGGTTTTCTCTCACAGTCCAAAGACATGCTGTTCAGGTTGATTGGTCAAATTGCCCTGTGTTTCCCTGTGATGGACTGGTTTTCCGTCCAGGGTATAGTTCCACCTTGCGCCCTGTGTCTGCCGGGTTAGGCTCCAGCTCACCGCAACCCTGTAAAGTATTGCAACCCTGTAAAGTATTGGAATTCCAATGTCAAAGGAGTGCTTGTGGGTAGGCTGACTGCCAGACTTGAGGACAGTCAGAACAATGGGAACCAGAGCTGAACATTCTTCCCTGGCACAGAAATCTTGTTAAAAAAGAGATAGGGGCTGGCAGCAGTGTAAGCCCCATTAAAAGTGTCCCAAGTGAATGTGAGTAGGCGCTCATGTTTTTTTAATGTAATATTTTGTTAAAGCTTTTGCAATTAGGCTCATCACAATTTGTAAAAACCTAATGGAATGGAAGCTAGGTTTTTTTTTTTTTTTTTTTTTTTTTTTTTTTTTATATAAGGGGTGGGGGGGTGGCTTAAACACTAGGAATGGACTTGTTTCCAGTGCCTTCAATATAATGAAACTAGGAGAGGCAATATAGAATACATGATATGGATTAAACACACCTCAATGCATGCTCTGGATACCTTATTGGTTAAACACACATTTAACATGTTCCATGTGTGTGTAAGTTTATAATAGCAATAATCCCTATGTAAAAGCAGATATTCCTATTTTTATCACAGCAGTTCACTTATTGAATATTGTTAGGACATGTGACAGGGCCTTATTATCATATTTAAATATGCCAGGACATTACAAACATGACAAGGTATTTATTAGAAATCGTGTCAGGTCTTCCAAATAGTGACAAGGTCAAACAACAAACTGCAACATTTTTTAAAAATCTGACTTCATTACAAAGTGAGGAAATGTCTTTCAACAGTCAAATAACATACCGTAAAAATAGTTCCTTTTCAAATATGAAATGTAAACATTACCGAATTAGTATTTACCTCCAAAAGACCAGAAACCTGAATAAGATTACAAAGCTGCTCCTCCTAGACTGTGACGCAGTCATGCCTGTCCCCGAGTGTATTGAAGGACTGCAGGCAATGCCATTTTTCCTTTCATGAACTGATTGAAGTACTTGTTACTTTTTCTGCTATAGATTTTTGCATTTATTGTGTTTTTACAAAATATGTGATGTAATATGTATTAGTTTTACTAATGACGCATATTTGTACACTGCAGCCTGTTGTTTGTTACGTCCCACTGTGTCCTTGTGCCCCGCATGAAGCCAGCGGCTTCAGTCTCTCCATCCCAGAGATCAAGCAACGTAAGTCGGCTGACTTTGTACTGTACCGAACTGACACCCAGTTCCGGCCCGATACCCGACCATACCGACCTGCCACTACAGTCACCGAACCGGTACTGATCATAACTGGTTCCATTCTGGTTCCGACAAGTACCATACCATACCGACCAAGTGCTAAAAGTCACCAAACTGACCCGATACAGTCCCAGTTCCTTCCTGGTACCAAACCGTACTGACCATGTGCTGCAGTCACCGAACCAGTACCAAACCAAACTGAACCAGTGCCAACCTGGTTCTGACCCGCTACCAACTGGTGCTTAGATCTCGGTCCTGTACCAAGCCGATCTTGAACAGCCCCGCTGCTGTCTCTAAGCAGACTGAGGCAGCACCTGTACATTGTTACTGTGCACTGCATTGCTACTTGCATCATGCCTGGGTTTTATCACAGAGACACATACAAGGCCAGTTTGTCTATTGAGGACAAGCACAGCAGAAGCTCTTTGTGCCTGTGGCCAGAGCACGCAAAGGAAGCACTGGTGAACTGCAGTTTCTGCAAGTTTTGTGTACATCTCTCCAGGTGCATGCTGAAGAAAAGTCTCTCCTGCAGCTCTACAGAGAGCTCTGCATCCCTCACTCCTGCACAGCACTCTTCCCCATGACCCTCTGGTAGTGAGGTGGCTGCGTCTTCACCCTATGACTCTGCCAAGGGAGAGTGGAGGACGCACCCAGGAAAGTAGCCCATGCAGGGAACCGTCTTCACGGGCTTCCTCATCCTTCTCTGCCTCTCCTCCTCCCCCGAGAAAGAAAAAGAAGAGTCACCATCACCAAGGAATGGTGAATGAAGAGTTACTGTGTAAATACTCAGCTCTCTTTGGTCCCAGAGCACAGATACTTGTTACTGGGGTTCCGAATGGTAATGCACAAGACAGACTCGGCTGACCCATTCAGTAATGGTTATATTTCGTACTTGAAAGGGAATGTTAGATTATCATAACTCTGGTTCCCTGAAATAGAAATTTCACCTTTAACTTTCAAGGTAGCTGCATCCATGATTGCAGCAGACTTGAAGGAAAAATAATGGTGAGATTTGTGAGCGCAGTCCTTTATACCCTCAGGGGTGGGCATGACCGTGTCACAGGCTTGGCTGAGCAGCTTTATATCTTACCAGGTTTCAGGTTTACATACCCATTCGGTAATGGTTACATTTCTATTTCAGGGTACCAGGGTTATGATAATAACTTAATGTTTGATATTATTCTGAAACAATCTCTTTACCCTCTTCCCCCCAAATGCTCTCACAGCCTTATTCATGCGCAGTCACTGAACTAATCTGGGCATCATTAAGACTGATTATACACAGGAACTGGAATGCAAACTAAATAAAATACTAAGAAAAAATCCTCTCATCATTACTGGGGCAGAATCTGCTTAGCTATGCAGCCACAAAATCAGCCTCTTTAATCTGTACCCAATGCTTAATCCCCTTTAGTGAATTAAAGTGTCTGCACCTGCTGTAGGATTGTGGCAAGGTAGTGCAGAGGCTGTCTGGCAGCAGTGCAGTGCAGAGAGGCAGGAATAACAGGTTGAAAGCACAAATTTATTAAACAATAATGAATGAAACAGGTTGAAAGCACAAATTTATTAAACGAGACAAACACTCTCCAGGACTGCTGCTCTGAATGGAACCTCTAGCTCCCTTTTATACACCTGTGTGAACATCTATTTGCACTAATGAACTAATTATCCCACCGCCACATTCTCACTTGCTTTCCAGGGAAGGGGAATTAACCTCTTCCCTACCCATCACTAGCACAAAAACACTGCCACAGGGATACATAAGAAATTCAACACAATTCAGTGGTGTCAAGAGCTTTATGTGGTGGATAAATGCTCATAGCTGATCATTGCTTTGCTAGACAAAATACATGTGCTTTAGGTATGTATATACATATTTAATTTCATAATCCATGTTAATATAAAGTAACCCAATTAAGTTTTTGTTTGTCAGTTGTTTGTTTTTATAAATATGCCTCCCTGCTGAAACCCTTCTACCGAGGAGAATCAAAAGAGCAACCTTCATTCTCGCTCTCAAAGCAATTTGTTTTTTTAATTCACCGAACTAAGCTGGAAAGTGTCCCCTAATAGTAAGGCTAATAGTAGTCGCTGTAGAAGTACACCCAGCTCATTTCTCTCCATAACCCTGAGGGAGCAGGAACAGGATTCCTACCACACTGTCACCCATAACTCCTCGCGTGTGCTTTTATAAATGGACACTGGTGAGAACATTGATACACCAGGTCCTATTTACAAAGCTTGAACTTTTGTGACTTATGGCTCATCAAGCCTAAATGTCAGTAATGGATTAAAAGTGTGTTCGTTAA
The DNA here is from genome assembly GCF_017654505.1 of Polyodon spathula. Taxonomy (NCBI): domain Eukaryota; kingdom Metazoa; phylum Chordata; class Actinopteri; order Acipenseriformes; family Polyodontidae; genus Polyodon; species Polyodon spathula. The sequence goes on from NC_054535.1 coordinate 74,488,793, forward strand.
GTAATATTCACAGGGAGTTAATGTGTACAGATTGAACAGACCTGGAACTTTTCTTAATTTAGCTTCCATTTATCATCTGAAGAACAAATCTGTGTGGTCTTGAAAGCTCAGTTATTTTACGTTCAGCTGATCTAATTAAAAAGTAACAGGGGGAAAAAAGGCTTTGTTTTTTCTAGTGGAAATCTTTGTTTTTCAAATGCTTACATTTTTTCTAAATTCCAAATACAATATTTAGGACTGATCCTCCACTGTGCCACGATGAGTTAGTTGCTTGTGTAGATTTTATTTGTATTCATTTTTTTCCTGAAATGATCTTCTGATATTTTTACTCAGGGCTTGATTGATGATGGCTTTCGAAATTGACCTTTTGCTCTGCCTTTGCATCACAATCAGGACTATAAATCTGCAGGAATGAAACAAAAAAGAACGCACCTGTCTGCTCCAGCACGTCCAAGGCTTAATAAAGGGGATCTCTGGACATGAATCTTTCAAGAAAGTATTGGAAAGGGTGTTTTCTCAGCAGTAGGACATCAACATAACCTGGGATCCATAGCATCTCAACATTAAAAAGCCCACGCCTGGTGTATAAATAGAGGAAATGCATAACAGGACTCAGAGATCAGTGTTATAGCAAGGTCTGATAAGGAGTGTAGAGCCATGAGTTAAATATACAGGTCTTTACTCACAAGTGGAGGAAGATCCAGTCACTCACTGTGACCCATTGTGTATTCTGTATTTACTTTGGTTCACTTTGATTAGTTTAGTGGTTTTATGGATTAGTTTTAAAGGGCATAGTTGTTTAGTATTGTTCTGCAAGCAGTGGGAACCTGAAACCAGCAAATCCAACACTGCCAGACACGACAGTGGATTATAATGTCAGTGTTTTCATCAATAGAATTTTCTCAAGTGGAGAAATCTCAACAGAAAGATGTCCATGGCTGTTGTATTAGAAAGATGTTCTTCCAGAATGTCCACTCTGCTACAGCAGCTGTTTATTTTCACCACATGTTAAATGCAGGGAGGAGGGATAATAAAGCAAGACTAGATTTACTGACTTTGGAAATCAGTTAGCAGTCAATGTTTCAGCCGTCAATATGTGATGGAGCAACATTAGCCAAAGTGTGGAGAGTGGATATAGGGAGGTGGACAAGATTAATAAGTGAAAGGTTGAAGGTGACATTTATGCATGCATCCTTGTGTCTTTCCAAACAATTACATACCATGGCTTCTATATTAGAAGCTCTGTCACATGTATAATTTAATAAAGCCTATAATCTAATCTTTATTCAGAATTAATGATTTTTGCTAGCATTTAGTTTTGCATATTAATCATATTAATCCTCTATCATTCACTGTTTCTGATACACGTATTTCATTTAAGTTAGATGTTTTATTGTTTCTGCTCAGTAATTACTTGTCCATGCTTTCATAGGGTCATTTGATATAAGGCTGCTTTTATTCCATTGTCCCCACATTATTAAAAACAACCTTTCCGTTATCAGGATTCTAGTCTTTGCTAGCTAGTCTGAATAATTAATATCAAATTATGATGTGAAAAAGGAATGATACTGGAATATGTTACTATATCATAAACTTATCAAAAGGGTTACAACAAATGATATATTTATTTTGTAGGGCTGAAAGCAGCTCCAGATTGTGATTTCTGATGTGACCATCCACTGGTCAGGCTTTTTTGGTTTTGCTAATTAAGAAAATAATCATCTGTTTCAGCATTACAGCAATATGATTATTTTTTAAGAGCTGCTAAGATAGTATGCATTGTATAGTATATGACAATACCACATGCAATTATAAATCTGTGCAAAGCCATGTTGTCAAGTACAGTACTAAGTTATTCAATGGCAAGGTACATTCAGAACCAATGTGGTTGGACAGCTCCCTCAGAAGTTGTTAAGGTACGCGCACTGTACATACTCTTGATCCAACTTTCCTCAAGCCAGACAAAAAAAAAAATAATAATAATAATTTTAAAAAAAAAACTTTCTTTTTCAACATAACTATTGCTAAATTAGTCAACAAACTGGTTCCTGGAATTAAATCGGCGATATTATATTTGATAAAATACAGTTTATTATCGACATTGACATTGTGACTGCATTTCTAATATCATCCGACGTGTATTGTGATGTTTAATTACACACAGCTGCTCTCTCCAACTTTTTCTTTGCAGAGCCCTACTCTGCTGGTCTGAGATTGTCTTGACTCATAAGTCGCTTATATGTTGGAGTTGGAGAGTAAGAATCCACAAGTTTGTAATAATCAAATTGATATTCAAAAGCGGTGTTGGTAATGGTCGTACACAGCACACCATACATGAATGATAAATGTAGTTTTCAATATAAACAAAGGCTACAGTACATGACAAATCCAATCAAATCATTTGGTTATTAAATATTAACTTCAAAAAACTCTTAACAGAAATGCCGAAGTAAAAGATTGTCAATGAGAAAGAAATACAGCGTCCATTTCTCCTACAATAATCAAGAGTACACAAGATATTCACGCCAGAGAGATAACTAAGCAAGTGCAAGATCTGCCAGCGGGGAAATGCTGTAAGTCGGCACGGTTACAGTGTTCACAGTAACTCCAGTGAAAATGTATCAGCAGGAGGCAACAGTGATCTCAGATGGAGCTAGCAATGAGGTATACTCGAAGACAAAGAGTGGTTTTGTTGTGCCAGACTAACTGACAAAAACCGCAATGTAATCCACTCTGGTTTGACAGAAGCTTTGTCAACCAAAGTCAGATGCAGAGAGAGAGACACATCACCTGACAAGTAAGATCAGCACTATTCAAGAGGACAGCGCCAGCAAGCTTCAGCACGTGACAGAGAAGGACGCGCACTCCGGGCACCGCGTGCAGAACACCTGCATACATCACACAGAAACTGGGGATATTACATTACAGTTTTTGTAAATATTGATAAACATCCTGTATGTTTTACATCAAATCCAATCGATCTACATAAAATAAGCATTCTCCTTCGAAGGTATTAACGTGCGTTCATTTAAATTAATCAATATCTAGGTTACCTAAAAACAAAAAGTTCACATTTCAGAAAACACATATAAAGGGATCAATGTAATAGTGTATGTAACTGATCCAATTTTACATGAATAAAATCCAATAAGCAAATATTAAAAACTAGCAAAATTAAACAACAGGTTATCAGCACTGTTTTTTTTTTTTTGGAGGGGGGGGGGGGGGGGGTTGTTTGGGTTTTTTTACCAGTTTGTCATGAACTGTGTAGACTATGTCACAAAACGCATCAAAAAAATAGATAAATAGGTTGTATGAAAAGGATAAAGAGGTGGAGTGCAAACACACAAAAAAATATCTTGTGGAGGATTTATTGGAAATTAGCGTGTCTGCGCCATCCTCGGGGTGTGGCTCTACTCAGAGTGTGAACTCTCCCAGGGAAGAGAATAAACAGCATACACACCAACACAGGCACAAGCGAGTCAGGCAAGAAAAGAGCAGTGCGATGGCTTCATCTCAAGGGAAAAACGAACTCAGATTTGCAGACTGGATGGCAAGTTTGCCGGAGAGTATCCAGAGCACGCCTCTTACAAACCTAGCAATCCCAGGTAAGTGGAGACACTTTTCTTTTAACCAGTGCAAACTGCTGTACAAATTATATTCGTACGATTCTAGAATCTAAATGCATCTATCGACGTCTGTCTTAGAACGGGTTCTGTCGTGTGATTTTACTCAATGGGAAGGTGGTTTTCACTATTAGTGCCAGCTGCTGTAATGCCGTTTAATTGAATAATGATTCCTGTGACATTTAATGGAATGGATCTGAAGATTGTTTTAAGACCCTTCCTGGTCATTCATATTCTTATCTAGTCGTGTTTAAAGAGACAGCGCTTGTGCACATTAAGGAAAATTGTATCCTTTCAATTCCTTTAAGTATGTTTCTACTGGTGTGTAAAAATGGATAGTTTGTCTGTTTGTTGGTTTAGAGGTCATGCGAGCAATTCTGTACAGGCACAGTAAGTATATTGAAATACCGAAACATAACACAAGAGTAGATTAAACATTTTCTTGAAAGCCTTTTTCATCTTGCTCTACCTTATCTTAACAAAATGAATAAGCCACCCCTTCTCCATGTCAGGTCTGACTTCCAGCCTTGGCAATGTATTTGTCCAGAACCAGGTTGACTTGTGAATTACTGGGTACAATTCACTTTCTGCACAAAATCATTTATATTCACCTCTTTGTTTACTAGAGGAGACATTGTATTTTGCTGCTTATAAAAGGAAGAATTATTATTATTATGTATTTATTTATTTATTTATTTATGTAAACTGTAGGATTTTGGATTTAGACGCTGTTACAGTTTTTGAATGGTCAGAGCGGTTATAGCAGCTAGCCCGGGTACCAGACTATGGGCTCGGCGACAGCTACCTGGCTTCTGACTGAACCATGCAGTAAGAGGATCTTAACGAAGACGCACCTGATACACAGATAAACTAAAAAGTGTGCTCGACACGTTCAATCCACATCGCGTGATGCTGATTAACCAACAAACCTCGGGATTAACCCTCATGTACACTGCGGGTAAATCCTGAACTATATGAAATGCACAGTTGCCAGGAGTTAATTTAATAAAATAAGAGAGAAAAGAGAACAAAATAAAATAAAGGACATGCTTCAAGTTTTCGTCTGCTAGTCGGTTTTGTGACCCGTTGTTGCTGCTTAAAGCCGAGCTTTGCCTTGCCGTGTTTCAACATAATCTTCAGGGTTGAACAACACCAGAGGCGGACGACTAATCTGATGAACCGAAGAGGCGGCACATGCGTTAAGAGCGCTGGTTGATTTTGGTGTTTCTCCGCTTGGGGTATATTTTTGTTAATCCTAGATGTAACATCATATATATATATATATATATATATATATATATATATATATATATATATATATATATATATATATATATATATATATATATATATATACAGAACACTTCTGTCATTCAATTCATGGAACAGGAACACATTTTCTTTCTTGTACATGTTATGTCTATAGAGTTATTGTTTGCAAAATAAAAAGCATGTTTTTGGGAATATCCGATGTGATCCGGCACAAATGAACCCCTGACAGTCGTAATAAACTATACCCTTATGTGTCAGCTTCTTATAAAAGCTAGCACACTACCACCCTTTCATATTATTGAAATCCATTATATAACAGCATATGTACTCATCATATTTTACAATACATTATATATCGCTCTATGACTTTTAACTGGTCAGTGATATTTTCAAACATCAGGTGCTCTGTCCTCTTAATTACAGGAAGAAAAAAAAAATTTTCGCCTCACACGATGTTTCCACTTAATTTGTCTGTGACACAATATTTCAGGAATACTTAATTCTCCGTTGCTTCTATCAATACAGTACAATCCTTAATGTTTAACATGCTAACATGGATTAAATGGACGAAAGCTCTTTAAACGCCGAACTCCCCAAAAATATGAAATAAACGAAACGACTGAAATAAATTTATATAGGATAAACGTCGGTAAAACCACTCACTATTTTTTTTTTCTTATCAAAAATAACAATTTAGAAATCATCTCTAGTTTGTGTAGTTTTTATACTTGCTGTCTGTCCTGTTCCGCTCTGAATTGCTAGGGGTCGTTGTCAATCATCTCAGTGGTCCCTTAGTAGTTTCTCTGTCAGTCATTTTATCTTGTTCTAACATGTTGTTGAGTGATACAGCGCTAGAATTCTCTTATTTGTTTAAATGACTGCCAATCATCAAGACTGGCACCAACTGTGCACTTTCGCACTGTCCTTACAAAGGTACCACCAAGTGTTCCTGTCAGGACACTACACTCTGATTGGTTATCATATTATTGTTAATAAAACAATGAATAATCCTCTCCCAACACCGAAACCCTAAACCTAAGTCAGTATCCTATACTGCAGCCATTACACATCTAAAGTAGCTCATGTTTGGCAGTGAGTAAGCGTTTTTATTACTTTAAAAAACAAGTGACCGTAGGTGCTGACTTCTTCAGTTGTCCTGACAGAAACATTTCGTGGTACCTTTGTAGGCACTGCCACTTTCGCAGCACACAAGAATATCTCCTAGAAAGTGTCCTGAAGGTTAGGTTTAGGGTTAGGGATTGGGTTTGAGTTTGGTTTTAGGGCAGGGGTTGCTTAAGGTTAGGTTTGGGGTTGGGTTAGGGTTAGGGACATGGTGGCTTGATTTTGTAGAGTTGCCGAGCTCTGGAAGTGAAAAGTGGGAGTAAATGGTATTTCTTTAAGCTGCATGTATTTTCTTTTGCCAGCTACAGTGCCATTCATTCAAAGTACTGTACCTACTTTGAAATGAGCAGGTTAAGGTGTAGGTAAGCTTTTGCTGTAGGTATTCATTGACATTTACTAGTTTGATTTGAAAATGGGGCACAAGAGGAAAACACTTAATAAGTATTGTGCACAATACCCTGCCGAACTCCACGGCAGGACAAAGCGTCTGTCTTGCCTTCCAGTGACTGAATCCAGCTGTGCTGAGAAGGGGAGGGGGAGCTGAGACTCTGAATAATAAGTGCAAGTTAGTTCTGTTCAACTACCTAATGTTTTGTTCTATGCATATTATCACAAATTTATGCAATAAAAGTCTGTAATACACTTTTATAGGTTGTATTTTCTACAGTTTATTTGAGAAATGTTTTAAATGTGTGTAGGATCTTTATAAGGTATAGCTCAGCTGTGACCAAACATTATTTCAATTAGAGTGCTGGTAACCATGGTTTTGTTGCATATTGAATATGATAAAGGAGTTTTGTTGAATGAGACATTTCTCAATGTTTTTTTTTTTCTTGAATTAAAAAATAAAGATCGAAAAAAACTGGTAAATTCTTTCTAAAATAAATGTCGATATTAATCTCGATTTTAGTAGTAAGCCTAAGTATAACATGCACTCCCTTCGAGCATGTTTAAGGGCAGCTATATTATAGCTTTTTACCTGGTTGCAAGTTTTACCCAAGGCATATAATTGTTTTCCTTGAACAGTAGGAGTGTATGAAGTAGGTGGTGGTGTGGTCCAGTGGTTAAAAAAAAGGGGCTTGTAACTAGGAGGTCCCCAGTTCAAATCCCAGCTCAGTCATTCCCATCTTATGGCTCTAAACAAGTCACATGCTCTGCCTTTCAGGTGAGATGCTGTTGTAAGTGACTCTGCAGCTAATGCATAGTTCACACACCCTAGTCTTGTATCTTGTAAAGCACTTAGTGATGGTGATTGTCTATGAAAGGTGCTATATAAAGATTATTATTAAAGTGATATGCCTTTGTTATGATAGCTCACTCATTTCTCACTAAATATCTTATCCCTCAATAGATCATCATCCTATTTTGTATATGTCAATCTGTCCTAAAGGAGCTGTACAAAGTCTCTGTTTTCTACTAATGTAGAACGACATCAACATCATCAGATAATACAAAATAACAGCAGCTGAAGTTGTAATATAAAGACATGGCTCTGCCACCACATGCTTCTTCGGTTTTGGGAACATTGTGAAGATGTTCTTGGCCTCAGCCAGCGAGTTGTTCGAATAACACACATTGAATATCTTACCAGTCTTGGCATTCACCTCTGCAGAAAAAAAATATGTGTAAAATGAAGCACAATTTATGTAAAACAAAGGACCTAATTGGGGTAAAACATGCAATAAACCCCCTCACATTCACTTGTTGTCTGTCATCAGTAGTAATGGGGTGTACTGCACGTGTATGTGCCCTTACATTCACTTGTAAGAGCTGCTTTCCTTCCATGGACAGAGAGAAGTTTTACATGAAACATATCTAATAACACATGTGGCAGTCTATGTTTGAAATCATCAAGATACTTGCTGTTCATTTGAAATGGAACATCAGCTATGCAGTTCACAATAGTGGAAAATGATCACACAGAAATGATAATTAGGGCTCTACTTTCTCTTGTCGTGTCTGGTAAAGCATATCATCCATGACAAAATAATTCCATGTGGTTCGGCTTCGATAAGAAAACTGGAAAAAAAAAAAGCTGCCTTCAAGCCGGAGGGGATTTTTTAATTTGATATAATGATTCTTAATCTACCGGATAATGCAAGGCTGGATACTAATCATACTGTACTTATACAATGTGACGTGCCTACAAGGTGTTTTAAAGTGGTGCTATAACATAGTTTTCAAATCCATTCCTTACCCGATTAGCATCATTTCATTTTTTCACAAGCAAAACAAAATTAAAATGACAGCCATTTTGACTGAAACTGACTTCAAACAGGGAGATTCATCTTTTATAGGTACAGAATCTATTTCAGGGATGCAGGACAAGTCATCTGTCAAAGTCATCATGGAAAGCCAGACAAACCACAAGGTAATCTGGCGGGGCGATGCAGCCCATCTTGCAAATTGGTTTGTGAATGAGACCAATTTGCAAGTTTACAACCGTTCACATTTGCTGGCTGTCTGTTGAATCCTGCCCTTAAATCATAGCTGGATTTTCCATTTGCAGTTATCATGCTATAAAGCACTAGAAGCACAAATTGAATCTGCTTTAATATATCAATCTAATCCTTTTTTTTTTTTTTTTTTTTTTGCATTTGTATTTTAAACAATGTCATTGACCAGTAGTGGAATAAAAGTAAACTACCTGTTTTTAATGTACCATGAAAGGAGCTACAATTAATTAAATAATTTCATAAATATTCCATTTGTAATGTAGAGCCCACGTTTTGAGGTTTTGAAAAAAAGCACATGTGATAACAAATTTTTGTTAAGTGTTTCACTGTCACTGAACACTTAACAAAAAGTCTGAACGATATGCTTAACAACCATAGTGTAATCCCTTGATTGGAGTCAGATACATATACTGTATATCTTGGTAGAGAGCAAAATTAGAATGGTTAGTATATACTGTGTGACCACTAAAAAGAGAGAACACACTGACATTATCAGCATTTCTTTCCAGAGCTCCCCCAGATTCAATTAATACAGTGAAGATAAAGTAAACCTTCTGACAATCTGTAATCGAAATGTAGCCCAGAATAAACTGATTAGATTAGCTTCTGTTCAAATGACATCTCCCACCGAAGCGGCTGCAAGTAAACTTGTTTCTACATCATTTGGGCATCGAGAGCCATTTTAATGGCAATGCATTGTTTCAGTCTTGTAGTGTATTTTTATGTGGTTTATGAGACATTGATATGAGCAGAGTCAATGAGGAAAAGCTTCACCTATATAATTTCACACCAGTATACAATATTGTGCCAGATTCTCAAAACTTTTTACTCCAAATTGGTGTTACACTTCAAATTTTCATAGGAAAGGACCCTGTTTTTAAAACTTGAACGCAAAGCCCGAACATATGCTTTGAAGAGGGAGGGCAGGAGAAAATGAGGGAGGCAAGAGTGTTTAACAGTGTTGCTTTATTTACAATATGCACAAATTAACAAGCGTTCGTTTTACTGCCAGGGGTTTTGGCTGGAGAAGACAGCTACACCCTGTCTCACCAGAATCCTGCACCACTCCAGACATTGAGCAGCACTGTATGAGACTGTAGATCTCACCGTGCGGTCCATTGATTATTGCAATGTTCCGGAAACCACAAGAACAAGGCGGTGTGGTCCAGTAGTTATAATTCCGACCTTGTAACCAAAAGGTCACTGCTTCAAATCCCACCTCTGCCACTGACTGATTCACTGTGTGACCCTGAGCAAGTCACTTCACCTCCTTGTGCACCATCCTGTGGATGAGATGTTAAATCAATGTCCTATTGTATGTGACTCTGCATATAATACACAGTTCAACGCCTACCTTTGTAAAGCACTTTGTAATGGTGGTCCACTATGAAAGGTGCTATATAAAGATGTTATGTATACATTATTCTGTATTTAGTGTACCAGCAGAGCCACTACTGATAGTTACAAATACAACACCTTTGTTACTGCACAAAGATGTACAGCTTGCTTGTTCAAGACCTTGTCAAGAAAATGACTTAATTTTTTTGACTCACAAGTTTGCTGTTCCCATTTTCCTGTTGGGACTGGTGTAACCAGTGTAAGGAATTGCAGGTTTAGGATCTTACTAAAATCTTTGTTCCCAAGACCACACTGAATTGAATAATGCAGTTACTATGGGTATGTTCGCAGATCACTGTGATACAGCCATCTAAAATGTCTAGGCGTTGTTTAAGTTTTGTAGCATGGCAATTGAAAATAACAATACAATAGGGTCCTGAATACAATGACACACAGCAATTGTGTGAAAAGCCAATCCTGGCTGCCACGTCTCCCTCTCATAGTGCTGTACAGGCTTGTATTGGAGAGCACCCAACCTACATTATGAAATAGAGAATTGGTCATTGTACAGCTGTATAGATAAATATCAGATAGATACAATTCTAGGCAGGTTGGCTTCAACACGATCTGAAATTATCCCTTTGCTGTTTTATAGTATCCTGTTTAAAAAAAAAAAAAAAAAAAAAAAAAAAAAAAAAAAAAACCAGCTTGAAAACATGGTTAGAAATCCAAGCCTGATGTTGTGGAATGTGCTTGTTGTTTCAGGTTGGGCCAGTTCCAGATTCCACCAGCTGGTCTGCATATAGCAGCAGGGCTTCTATCATTAATAGAGGTTAATGCTGTCATTATATCCAGATCAGGATATTGACATCCTTGGCTTCCCTTTATAAACTTTGGATGTTATTTAAATCTTTCAGAATCATGCAGTGTAGCTAATTGATGTAGCCAGGATGTATTGATGTGTCCTGTAAGAAATGTTTGCAATATTTGAAATTTCAGGTATCAAGTGTACTATTTCTCTGTTTCCCAAATCATCAGTCTACATATTTACAGCCAGACCAGATTGGTGCACACCACAGGAACAGGCCTACTGCAGTTGTCATGGTGTTGTGCAGCCTGCAATGAAATAAATGTGTACCTTTCAAAACACAAATCCCAGTCAATATATATAACTTTATTTTTTACCTAAAAATAGTATATATGGTAATAAATACCATATGGCTTCTAAATGTAGATAAGGATCTTACCATCTCATCCTACAATCCTATAATTGAAAAATGTGACATTTCAAAAGATTCCGGTAGGCTTTTGCGACATAATTTTGGAGTTTCTTTGATTACATGATTAAATTAAAAATCTAAATTGTGTTCTGTGATGGGTCAGCGATGGTTGGAGTTGAAATAACACAACCTGGAGTCTCATATGCAGTACAGAGCCAACTGTAGCTTTATTTTAAATACACAGGCCTTTTTCTGAATTCACAACACAAGAAACAAAATAAACAAAGACAATATGAACTCCCTTTTTGGAGCACTGAATAGACAGTGGTACTTCGGTTTCCCTGCCTATCGTCAGGGTGGATAAGTACTGACTACACAGTGGGAGTTCAGTTTCCCTGCCTATCGTCAGGGTGGATAAGTACTGACTACACAGTGGGAGTTCAGTTTCCCTGCCTATCGTCAGGGTGGATAAGTCGTTTCCCTGACGGTACCCAAAACCAAAAGGATTGTACTTTAACGAGAAACACACAGTATACATTGATTTTATGTTGTTGATAAATCACCGCGATACACACAGTATACACAGGACAGATGTTTAACTCAGATTCACTGGATTTACAAAGGTCTAACTTGTATTTATTTTTTAGTTTGTTTTTTCCATTCTCGTCTCTCGTCTCTCATCTAATACTGCTCAAAACTCTCCTGCACACCCTCCTCGAGACTAACACACAGTGTCTTTATATACGGTGGATTTAATTAGATAACCAAACAACCAATTACCTAGTAAAACAATGAAAAGAACATTAATTATTCTATTTGACCATGTTTCCGGAGACATCTAGTGGTCAAAATGTGACATAGCAGTGATTAATAATGTTTTACATTTACATATCTTCTTTGAATGGCGTTACCACAGTTCATATCGTTTTTTATAATATTAAGTCTCAATGCTAAAATTCTACATGATGCAAAACTTCTGTCCATATCTGTAGATGCTGATTATATCGCATACCACAATTTTATGTTCAGAAGACAGCTACACCCTGTCTCACCAGAATCCTGCCTTGCAAAAGTATTCAGGCCCTTCCTATGGTGTCCCATTTTGTAAAATTACAAAATGATGCATACACATTTTTTTAAACTTAATGTTTTATTCTAAACTTGAGTGCTCAAATTGAAGACTTCTAAGGGTAAGATAAGTTACAATAAATGTCAGCAAAAACTAAAGAGAAAAAACTGAAATATGTTGATCAACTTTGCACACCGGCTTGGTGCAATTTGTGCCCATTCTTCTTGGCAGATTTGCTCAAGCTCTCTCAAGTTGTTTGGGGATTGCTTATGAACAGCAGTTTTCAAGTCTTTCCACAGATTCTCCACAGATTTTTCACAAAGCCTCACTGGTTTGGCGAGATATCGACAATGGTTCTTAGTCGTGCGTCCAGCACACGCTCGAAAATCTTCATTGTATGGCACAGCAGCCGGATCGGCCTGTAGTTGGAGCAGTCCTTAACATCGCCTTTGCCTTTCCAAATTGGCACTGTGATGCTGGTTTACCACGTTTCTGGGGGTGCCTTTTCCTCGATGATCTTGTTGAAGAGGTCCTCGAGCCATGCTGCTCCTTGTGCTCCAAGGAGCTTCCATACTTCGGCTGGGATGTCGTCCGGGCCAGTTGCTTTTCCACTTTTCATCTTGTTGATGGCAGTGTTTACTTCTGCGATTGTGATGGTGACTACTGGGCCGGAGATGGTATCGGCCGCTGGTAGTGGAGGATGCGGGAATTCCTCGTTGCATATTTTCTCGAAGTAGTCCTTCCAATGCCGGAGGATGTCTTTTGGCTTCTGAAGCATCTGCCCATTTTCATCTTTGATGTTGGTGATGTGTCCTAGGTCTTGTGTGGCGCGGTCTCGTGCGTGGGTGATTTTGTAGATCTTGTTTGCTCCACCAGGCGTATCCAGTTGGTCATAGAGGTCCTGGTAGTGTGCCACCTTTGTAGTCGCCACGGTTAGCTTTGCGGTGGATGTTAGTGTGCGGTATCGTACAAGATCATCTGGGCATTTTTTCTTCTGCCAGGTCTTATAGGCGTCCTTTTTTACCTTGGTTGCATGCTGCACATCGTCATTCCACCACCAGGTCTATTTGTCGATAAAGCGCCGGTTTGGTTTTGTGGTTCCCAGGGTGGTTGCGGCGCATGTCTTGACGCGTTCAGGCAGGTCGTTCCAATCTTCGCAGACTGTTGATCTTGGGTTGGGCACCAATGGTCCTAGTGCTGCCTTCATGACAGCTCGATGTTCTGGTAACTTCCACCATTTGATGCGTTCAATCTTGGTTGGTCGCGCCGGGGTTCGGACTAGGTGGACTTTGGCGTCCAACACCAGTAGTCGATGTTGTGGGGCGATGCTGTCGTACGGGATCACTTTGGTGTCGGTGACCATTTTAAGGTCTCGTCGTCTCGCCATCCAATAGTCGATCCGAGATGTTCGACCACCTCTGTAGTAGGTGATGAGGTGTGATTCTCACTTCTTGAAGAAGGTGTTGGTGATGGCCAGATCCCAGGCTTCCGCGTGCTCTAGGATCCGGGTGCCGCCTTCATTATGGTTGCCGTTTCCTTGTCTGCCATGGTTACGATCAAAATTATCCTTTGCTCGGCCAACATGCCCATTGAGGTCTCCGCCAATGAAAAGAATTTCGCTGTCATCGATGGCTTGGACGTGCATTTCGAGGTCGTGCCAAAATTTCTCTTTCTCCTCGTCAGCCTGCGGTGCATAGCATGACACAACATGCAGTGTGCTGGTTCCCATGCTGATTTTAGTGTACATGAGGCGGTCGGTGATTCGGGTGATCCATTGGCTTACGACCACACCGACACCATTGTGTGCCGTCTTCTTGCCTTGGTAGATCAGCTTATAGCCTTCTCCGATTTCTCTTGATTTTGCGCCGGCCCATTTGGTCTCTTGAACGCAGGTGATGTCCACTTTTCGCTCCTTCAGGGAATTAGCCAGTTCTCAGCTTCGGCCTGTCATTGTTTCGATGTTGATGGTCGCCAGTCGGATCCTTTTTGGCTGTTGTTGATGTTGATGATGATGATGATGATGATGATGATGGTGATGGTGATGGTGATGGACTAGCTTCTTTAACCAGCTGCCGTGTGCATTTTGACGCAACAAGGAATTTTCTTCAGCCGGCTTGTTGCACGGCCTGTTGCTGAAGTCCCTCCTCCTTTCGCAAAAGGGCTTGGGACTGTCTATGACGGAGTTATATATAGCACTCAATTATTATTAGATATTACATCTTAGACGTTCTGTGCTAATTATATCAATAATGATTGCTTCATTCTTCTTTGGCTGCCCCAAAAGTAACAAGCTGTGCTGTAAATGGTTCACTTGGTCCTTCTTTTTGCATTGCCTGTCAGTTCCAGGTTATTGAATGTGAATCACTTAACAAAAAAACTGTAAGGCTTTGGGGAGCTCAAATATTCCCTTTCTTTTTAATGTGTATGTAAATTGCATTGCAAAGGTCTATGTAAACTGTTAACTGTAATTTATAGGGGAGTGTAGCAGGGGGAGATCTGTGTTGACTCTGCTGGCGTGTTCACAGGGCTGCAGGAAGAGGGCGGCAGTCGTCCAACAACCGCCTGTGAGTCATGGCAGTGACACGGGGAGGTGGGAAAGTGGGTGTGTGGACTTTCCCCCTCTCTGAATGGCTGAGAGGCGAGTCTTCCACGGGATTTTCACCATTCGAGCTGTTGTATGGGCAGAGACCCCGGGGCATGCTCGATCTGGTCAGAGACATGTGGGAGGAGCAGAAGGACAATTCGACCAATACCGCCCGGTATGTGTTGGACCTGCGCAAGCGTCTTGAGTCTGTTGGGAAATGGGCGCATGACAATTTGCAGCAGGCACAGCACAGACAGGAGACACAATATAACCGAGGAGCCCGGTTGTGCACATTTCAGCCAGGGGATAAGGTACTTCTCTTATTACTCAGTTCTGAGTCGAAACTCTTGGCTAAGTGGCAAGGACCCTTTGAGGTTACACGCCAGGTTGGGAAGGTGGACTATGAGATCTACCAGCCGGAGCGACTGAGAGAGAAACATATTTATCATATCAACCTCTTAAAGCCTTGGTTGCAACCAGAGGCGTTGTTAGTGGCGCATGCAGATGACGTCACGGACCTGGGACCTGATCTTTCTGTGTTGGCAAGAAAAGGATTTTTTTGTAGGAGTTTCGAATGAACCGGTGGTGTCATTCTGAGGGGAAGGATATGTAGCAGGGGGAGATCTGTGCTGACTCTGCTGGCGTGTTCACAGGGCTGCAGGAAGAGGACGGCAGTCGTCCAACAACCGCCTGCGAGTCATGGCAGTGATACGGGGAGGTGGGAAAGTGGGTGTGTGGACTTTCCCCCTCTCTGAATGGCTGAGAGGCGAGTCTTGGGAGATTGTTAGTTCCGCTGTTTCCTCAGGTCCGCCCACTTAGACACATCGAGAGTGCGGAAGCTCTGATTCAGGACCGGGAATCAGCCGGGAGAAAAATAAAAATAGTTTCACAGCGAGACCATGAGAGCGGGGAACCCTTGGGCAGACCCGGGCGTATTGTAAAAGAGCAGGCTAGTTAGCCGGCAGTGTAGGACGGTGATCCGGGTCACACGGGTAGCCGCGACTGGGATATAGCTGTCAAGTGCAGCACCTTTTTTCTTTGTAGTTTTGTTACTGTATTATTTTTCCTGTTTCGTTGTGCCTTCTGTTTTGAATTATTGTTTCGAAGCACCTGCAAGGGCGCCGGTATTGTGTACCATCGCTTGGTATTCCCGTGGCTCTGTTTACCATCGTTGGTAAGCGGACCACTGACCCACGGCGCCCTGTGGGCGAAAAGAAAAAGAGCACCCTGAAATAAAACTGGGCACTGTGCGGTGTTGCCAAATCCACCTGTCTGTCTCCTGTGTCAGTGAATTACCCACCACCCTTCCACAGGGAGAATGGTGTTTTGCTATGTTACACACAAAACTCAATACAATTACCAATACAGACCCTAGTGGCTAGAGGGCAATAATATATTAAACAGAAATATAAGACAGTAATAAACAACATTTAGTTAGCATGAGTATGTGCTTTTAATGGCTATACAATTCAATTACATAATTAATTGTATACATATTTTGTCATAAAACCAAGCTGAAACTCCACAGATTTCCTTGTTTATAATGTGATTGACTTGAAGCCAATCACATTGTAAACAAGATAATGCTAAGCAGAGGTAGGTAGGTCAAGATAACTTCTGGGTATGTTGTGAACATGAGTAAATCGAGGACAAATGCAGTGCTGTATAATTCATGACCAACTGGAAAGGTTTGGTTTCTTAGTAGAAATGTGTAATTGCATTTAATCTTGCAGATTATTAATAAATGCACTTTTTCTGAATAGTAGGAGGAGACTAGAAAGCTATGAAATGGGATAACATGTTTTCATTGAATTGTAGTGTACATAATGATAGTATACAGTCAAGATTAACAATTGTTTTGCTGGGTAGGAAAGTGGCACTTATTAAACCTTGAGGGGCATGTGGTACAACATGATCAACAGCCACTCATGCTTTCACACCTGCTTTGAATCTCAGTCTCAAGGTCAGGTCAAATGAATTGTGATTCAGCTTGGCCCCCAGTGAATATTAGTCGATATCACAAACACTACCACACCGTTTGGCACAATTAACAGCCTGCTCAAGGGAGGCCCAGGAAATGAATGGAGTTCAGATTAGGATTGAGGGGCACTGAATCTGAGCTGCAAGGGATTTGTCTCAGAATGTAAATTATCTATCCTAAAAATGGCAAAACAGCAGCAGACACACATTTCACAGCATTCACAAGACAGACTTTAGGAAAGGGAGATCGTGTCTAACTAACTTGCTTGATTTTTTTGAGGATGCAACATCGATAATGGATAATTGCAAAGCATATGACATGGTTTATTTAGATTTCCAGAAAGCTTTTGACAAAGTCCCGCACAAAAGATTAATTCTCAAACTGAACACAGTTGGGATTCAAGGAAACACATGTACATGGATTAAGGGTGGTTAACATGTAGAAAACAGAAAGTACTGATTAGAGGAAAAACCTCAGAATGGAGTGTGGTAACCAGTGGTGTACCACAGGGATCAGTATTAGGTCCTCTGCTATTCCTAATCTACATTAATGATTTAGATTCTGGTATAGTAAGCAAACTTGTTAAATTTGCAGACGACACAAAAGTAGGAGGAGTAGCAAACATTGTTGTAGCAGCAAAGGTCATTCAAAATGATCTAGACAAGATTCAGAACTGGGCAGACACATGGCAAATGACATTTAATAGAGAAAAAGTACTGCAAGCAGGAAATAAAAATGTACATTATAAATATCATATGGGAGATACTGAAATTGGAGAAGGAATCTATGAAAAAGACTAACAAGATGGCTCGGATACATTGTGAAAAGTGTTGAATTTAAATCAAGGGAAGTAATGTTAAAACTGTACAATGCACTAGTAAGACCTCATCTTGAATATTGTGTGCAGTTCTGGTCACCTTGCTATAAAAAAGATATTGCTGCTCTAGAAAGAGTGCAAAGAAGAGCAACCAGAATTATTCCAGGCTTAAAAGGCATGTCATATGCAGACAGGCTAAAAGAATTGAATCTGTTCAGTCTTGAACAAAGAAGACTATGTGACGACCTAATTCAAGCATTCAAAATTCTAAAAGGTATTGACAGTGTCGACCCAAGGGACTTTTTCAGCCTGAAAAAAGAAATAAGGACCAGGGGTCACAAATGGAGATTAGACAAAGGGGCATTCAGAACAGAAAATAGGAGGCACTTTTTTACACAGAGAATTGTGAGGGTCTGGAATCAACTCCCCAGTAATGTTATTGAAGCTGACACCCTGGGATCCTTCAAGAAGCTGCTTGATGAGATTCTGGGATCAATAAGCTACTAACAACCAAACGAGCAAGATGGGCCAAATGGCCTCCTCTCATTTGTAAACTTTCTTATGTTCTTATGTTCTTATATTCACTACATTTAAAATAGTATGAACCAATGTTTGAAAATCCTATTACTGGCTTTATGGACATTATTACAGAACTGTCTTTTACTGTGCTGAGAATCGCTTGGTTCTTCACTTGTTTTTTTTTCTTGTTACAGTAACCCAGGAGATGAAAATAAGACCACCATTATATATTATATATATATATATATATATATATATATATATATATATATATATATATATATATATATATATATATATATATATACTCGATATATACGTGGGTACTTTTAAATGGTACTTTTGCACTAGGTCACATTGCATCTAGTCAATCAGAGTGCTTGAACTGAAAAACAGGAAGTAATAAGGTATGGGGGAGAAACAGTACATTTGTTTCTACAGCGTTTTCTTTTTGCCATATCTGCTTATTCCAAAATGAAGAATAAAATACAAGAAATAAAACAAACAACAGATGAAAAGGGGATTGAATGATAATATTACTGGTGTAATGGTAATTGAAAGTATGAAAGTTGATTTCAAATCCTTGTTTTGCAAATTTGCACATTTTTTGTTTTTTAAGGTTCATAATAAATACATTATCCAAAGCCATCTATGGATTTATGGACTATTGCAGTACGGTTGATGGCCCATTACATTGGGCTAACAGAGATATAGAATACCCCAGCTGTGTGTTCATAAGAAGCACCTCCACGGAGTTCAGCAATAAAACACCAGATCAGAGAGGCGAGACTCTAATTTCTTCTCAAAGGCATCTTGCTGCTGTAACTAATTCTTCAATTATCTAGTGAACTGGTTTCTTCAATCTGATCCTGTTATCCAAATGGAGGATCTAATCATACAGCAGCAGGGAGTCAGATTACTTCTCATCGACACAATTTGTATGTCTTGAATGAATAGGGGGAAATGCATTATTGAAATATTAGCATGTGTGTAACAGTTGTAATCAATGTTACTGCAGTCAACGCAGAATTGTTTTTGCTTTGGTCCAGATTCATAATGGGGCTGGGCAATTTCAGTTCATTTACCATCACTTCAAACACTGAAGGTATGAATTCTGAAGTAGTCTGTAAAAAAGTAAGGGGTTGATCTTACTAACCTACAGTGCCAAGAAAAAGTTAGGAACACCTTAGGATTTTTACATATTTCACATATTCCAAGCCTAAAATGTTATTAGATCTTAATCTGAGTCCTAATAATAGATAAAGATAATCTGAATAAACAAATGACACAAAAACATGAAATTGAGCTGATAAAATCAGGGGTTCAATTACTTTTCCACATACCCTGAATCTTAATTACTCATTGCTTGTCTAATTCATCACCATTTTCTTTTAAAAGACATGGAATTGGTTAATACAAACCCTATTGGATTTAAGAAAAGATTGGTTTTGATTCCAAAAGGTTAACAAGGTAAAACTATGAAATTTTCATAATTATCATTGAGGTTCACAAACTTCTTCTCTGTAGTGTATATCCCGTCAATAAACTACCAACAACCTACCCATGGGTACCCAGGATTACCTCTTAAACCAGATGGTGGTTACCACCCAAGAGGGTTGACCAGTGCTGTAGAATCTACCACAGAGCTTACAACAGAGTTTAATTATGGACTTTGACCACACACAACTACCAACAGTGGCAGGAGAATGCCTACAGGTTTGAAGTGAGAGGAAGCTTCGTCTCTGCAGATAAAACTAACAAATTAAATAAACAAACTGAAAAGAATCTGATCATCAAGATACTGTATGCTTTCTGACAGAGCACAATGCGCAGAGGGCTGAGGAATAATGCAGTTACTGGACACCAAGAATTAAGTGATTGCAGAACACATCAGCTTTAGATAACACAAATACATCCCACATAAGGTAAACAGCCACTTCAAGTTACAATTCAGAGTCTGTGACTATAGGAAACATTACCAAGACAGGCATGACTTCAGTAATCTCCACGGTGTATTTTATGTTGGAAGTGAATGAAGTCAAATTAGATTTTCAGCTTACAAATCAGTGAAAAAGATTGTATTTCTCTTGCGATCTGGGAAACACATTCACCTGATATCCTACAAGCACAGTCTATTTGCAGTTTAATGATTGGCAATGTGAGAATTTTGTTTTATTGCACTACAAAATTTGTCAATATTATACATCTTAAAGTTTGATTTTACATTTATTGCAGGAAATAAAATTATGTCATTGCTGAAGCTCTAAACATTCCCCAGGGCAATGTATAAAATATCTATTGGATTATGAGATTGAACATTACAGCTAGACTCATTTTTCTTGGAATGGGATAATGCCATTATACTTTCAGTTTTGAGTTTTGCTATTTGTGGTTTTGTTTTCCTGGCATGGGTCTTACGTGCCTTTGCTAATGTGATTTTTTTTCTGAATCCCTTATTAAAATGTATGTGATGGTGTGGCAGTGCAGAAGCCCTGCTGCTGTAAATAGTGTGTGTGTGTGTGGGGGGGGGGGGGGGGGGGGGGGGGGGGGGGGGTTGGGGGGTTGGCAGGGGTGGGGTTAAATCTGTCCCTGCCAGCAATCACAAGTGTGGCCATTCCCCAATTGGGTAATTGAGTGATAACTGTGGAGTGGCCACATGTATAAAAGGAGGCAGAAATGCTTTGCTTGTGGGAGGGGGGAGTTTGGTGAATGTTTGGCTCTCTTTGTCCATCCATCCATCGCATTTTTTTTTTAGTCAGGAGCTCCAAGAAGCAGCGAGTTGTCAAGTAGTCCTTCCAATCATAAACATCCATAGGAAAATAAACAATAATTAATATTTTAAAGGTGTAACATTATTCATATAAATCTAATTGAATTATACATGCATATATGCAAACAAGATACACCTGTTTTTAATGAAGTCTTGTTTTTTGAAAGGACAGTTGAAGGTCTCAAGAAGTGTCAAGTTGTTGTTTTTTTTCTCAGTGTTGTACATTACTGCTGAATTGTCATCTTTCATAGGAGTTAATTAAAAACTGGAGTAAACATTTTGAAAATGTCGCAATGTTTTGACATCACTCTACATTTGATGCTATCTGTGTCTCAGTTTTGAAGGAGGTGATCTATACTTTTTTGTTTTTTTCAAATGTGGTCCCACAAGTATCAGCAACTGCATCCACATTCAACTGCAGTCAGGACACATAGGGAGCAAGTTGAGCAGTCTTACTGCTTGATTAGATTAATAAGATACAATATTTCTGCAACAGACAATCTAATTTATCTGCTTGCCAACAGCAATACTATTGTCATCAATTATCTGAAGTAACAATTCTGAAGCAAGCAAACAATTAATTATGAATGACAGAAATTATTGATTAATTAAACTTTAACAACAGCACACCAGTACAGTAATCTTGTTTTTATCCAGATATCCATACATGTTCATTTCCATTTATTTAAGAAATAACTGTGTAGTGCTGAAATAATTCAAATGTACGTTTTTCCTTTATAAAAATAAGCTCTCATTTACTGTTAAACACAAATCACAGCTAAAAGTAATGAAAATAGTGTGCTGACTGAAATTAGATATTTATTCTTAAAAATTTAAGATCTCTCCCTTTAAAATCAGGCATGGCTCACAGCAGCCAAATTAATAAATTAAAATGAGTCGTTCATTATGAGCCCTATTCACGAGAAGCTCATGACTAGAGTCGATGATTTGCATATTTTTTCTAATAACAAAGGTTTAGTGAACATGACAATTTGCACTGCAGAATGACCTGCAAACTCAATGGAAAATGTGAAGAAAAGTGTTCGTTCTTGTGTCAATGCTTACAATGGCCTTTAAACCAGTTGCCCCAAGATTCAGCTTCAAACTGCGCATTTTTGTCAAACAGTAAAACATCAAAGGAAAAGTGTGATTGAGGTCTGACGGGCAATTCAGTCTGTTCCCAGCCTATGTGATAACTGCAGGCGCTGTCAAGACTGTGGCTTTGTGGGCAGAGTGTCTGAGGATAGGACTTCAGCTGCGCTCGCACTGTGTGCAACAGGAGCATTGATTGGGAAGACTTGCTGCTGCTTAATGAAAACTCCCTATTCACATTCCTGCAGCCACAATGACACTGAAGTCTTATTTCATGTATTCAGAGGGCACCACAAGAGCCGTTAACTGAGCTAATGGTTTTACAAGTTATCACAACTTTTCAATTTTTCTTCAGTTCATATGTTTCATTGCAATTGTCAGTATAAGGAATAACTGTATCCAGTGTTGATGTTCTTAGTATTTATGTGTGAATGTACAGCTATGGCAAATTTCCAAATCTCACATTTTTCATTTTGTGTCAGTTTTTCGTAAAGCATATAGAAAACTACAAAGCGGTATGTAATTCAATATGTTAGCGTAACATTACTCAACAACTTTCATTCGCTTTTAGAAAGCAACATTTGTTAATTCTATAGGGTGATGAAAAACCTTTAACCATAGCTGTATAGCTTGAGAAAAAGTTGTTGGAAAGTGCTAGTTCATAATAAAAAGGACTCACTTGCGTGTTAATTTTGTGGGATTGGGTGAAATAAGTGTCACATGACATGCTTCATTGGCACGTGAAAGAAAAAAACACACTTTTGTTTTTTAAATGGCTCACATTGCACTCTCTCTATTGAACAACTAAGCACAACTAATATTTCAAATAAAATGATAACTTCACTAAATTGGCTTCCATAATGGTAGATCAAGCAGCTGTTTATGTAGAACCTAATGTTATTGATAGTGCAAGCTGGCAATATAACAGAACATATATTTTAACTAAAATGCTCCCCTTTTTTAAGAGTAATAGACTTCACATTTGTAATACTTTGTCTGATATAGGTAGATTTAAATCGTACGGAAGCATCCTAGTGCCAATTTTTTTTTTTTTTTTTTTTTTAAAGTATCTACATAGGACTTTATATCTCCTAGGAAGGACTTTAAAAAAAAAAAAATGTATTGGTTGACTGGCATATCTATTGGTTTACTACGGCATATCTATTGGTTCGCTGGCACGTGTATGAGAAAGCCCATGCAATATGTGGTTGAGTGATAAACTAGGTAATAGATAACCAGTTAGTCCCTCAACCCCATTATAAAAACCAGCACCTTTCGCTCACTTGAAGTTGGTATTCAGAGTGGAGAATGGGAGAGAGAAGGCGGTAGAACTTTAAAATAGTAAATTGCTACCTGTGCTAGCTTTAAATCAGCATGTTACTTGTTTGTTAACTGTTCTGTGGTTTGTCTGTCTGTTTTGGCCCTGGTGCCGTTTTGTTTTGTGAAAAGTGTTCAGTTTGTTTAAAATCTTTTATATTATTATTAAACGTGCGCTTCCATATCCCAATACTGTGTGTCTCCTTCCTGGTCTGACGTCACCCTCAAGCTATCTTGCCACAGGCTCTCAAATTTGTATTCTCTCTTAGTTCAGACAGTACACCAGAGTGTAACCATTAACCTGTCCCACCAGCCAGTGGTGTAGTTGAGCCGGACTCACATCTCCTGCACAACTGTTTGATTCAGTCCATAGTCTTCTTGATGCTATTGAAAAGAGCATTAGAAACTTCTTTTATTACAAACTACTTCTTTAAGAAGGCTAAAAATGCTGGCGAAGATGACAGCAATGGTGCATTGACTTTGACTCTGGACACAAAGACAAGCGAAGCTGGAGAAAGACACACTGTGGAAATACTTGTAGAAATTAGATAAATGCATTACTTATTGTATGTCTTCCTAGAAGTTCAGTATAAAAATAGTCCCGTATAATAATTATTTTTAAGAAGATCTATATCTTAGTAGCATTCTGGTACCTTCAGATTTAGGATTTATTCACTGCCACGTGTGGATGTAAGACATAACACATTTGTTCTGTGTGGTATTTCTTACTGGTCATAGTTACACTTTGGTGTACCATCTGAACTTTGAAAGAGTACAAGTTTGAGAGTCTGCCATGGCGTAGCTTTACATTTTTAAAGTGTCACCCAGATGTGATGACTGAAACTAAAAATGATTTACAAAGTATTTCTCTAAAAGAAAAAAAAAGGCCAAATCTGGAATAGCTAACATTCAGCTAGTTTATTTATATTGTTCTCTATGGGATTTATGCACCAACATAACTATTCTGTATTGAGCCAAAGGGCTGGGTTTGCATCTTTAGGTAACTAACAGTCTGTCTCTATCTTTCTTTAGGCTCCCATGATTCCTTTAGCTTCTACATAGATGAAGCCTCTCCAGTTGGACCAGAGCAGCCAGAAACTGTCCAGAACTTTGTCTCAGTCTTCGGAACAGTGGCCAAAAAGTTGATGAGGAAATGGTTGGCCACCCAGACCATGAACTTCTCCCACCAGCTGGAAGCTGGGATTCGATTTTTTGACCTGCGCATCTCAACCAAACCCAGAGACCCCGACAACGAGCTCTACTTTGCTCACGGCTTGTTCAGTGCAAAGGTCAACGAAGGTCTGGAGCAGATCAACACCTTTTTGGCCTCCCATTCCAGGGAAGTGGTCTTCTTGGATTTCAACCACTTCTATGGCATGCAGAACTCCCACCACGAGAAACTGGTCCACATGCTCCAGGATATCTTCGGGAACAAGCTCTGTCCAGCCATCTTTGCACAGGAGGTGAGCCTCAAGTACCTGTGGGAAAAAGAGTACCAGGTCCTGGTATTCTATCACAACCCTGCCGCTTTGGAGGTGCCTTTCCTTTGGCCTGGCCAGATGATGCCATCTCCATGGGCCAACACCACCGACCCAGACAAGCTGATCCAGTTCCTGCAGTCCGCTATCACAGAGAGGCGTAGGAAAGGGACTTTCTTTGTGTCACAAGTGGTGCTCACTCCTAAAGCCAGCACAGTCATGAAGGGGGTGGCCAGTGGCCTGAGGGAGACTATTACTGAAAGGTGAGTGAATCTAGCTGTCAGGAATTCAGTTTAAAGGTAGCTTCAAGTCCTGCAGTGCATCCAGTGACAGATAGCAAGGCACTGAATATGCAACAAGCAGAGCATTTGCTACAGCAGTTCGTTCTTTTATATGTTTTGGCTGCCGTGGAATTATGACCACCAGCTGTTTTCTCATTCATATTAATTGAATTGCTGTATTGAACATAAGTAGAAAATCTGCTTTTTGTACTCATGAGTGTTGGGTCGGACATTGTAAAACCCTCTTTTTTTTTTTTAAATGTAGTTTTATAACAAATCTGAAATCTGCTTTGAGGTTTTTAGACATTGATTTATTTTTTATTTCTTTGCTTTTGTAAGCATGATGGAAGAATTGGTCTCAAGAGGTTTTATATGGGTGCAGTGTTAATGTTGTTATCATTTGCAATTATAGTATCATATATATCATATTTATAGTATGCCCTGTATTGCGAGTGAAGATTATCGCTAACAAATGTTGCAAATGGAATCTTACCTCATCTGTGACTTACCTATCAAAACGTCTGTCCTCAAATAGAAGTTCAGTGCAGGCTACAGATGGCTTGCGGTTCAAATTTTGGCCTCTGGAAATGATAAAAGATGGTACTGCACAGCCAACACCCCCTGGAGCACAGAGCTGATCTTTCATTTCACATTCATAACCTGGGATTTTCGAGAAACAAAATAGTGTCCTGGGGATATGGATTGACTGATATTGAATGAGCATACAGCCTTGGGGAGAAACAAATATTTCTGACAGAAGCCTTGGTAAGCTAGGAGTTGCTATGAGAATGGACTTGGGGTATAAAGCACTTGCTGTTTGTTTTATTTTGGGTGGGGGGGGGGGGGGGGGGGGGGGGCGGTATTCCGGCTGGACAGATACTTTTCCAAGAGCACAGTATTCAGCTAATTTAAAGGTCTTCTGTATCTGGTCTTTTCACATATCTTTGATCCATCCATTGCATGTTGCTTGTGCACTCTGGTGCAGAAACTTGTACTTTCAATGTCAGAGATATGCTTGCGCAAGACTTCTGTTATCTGATTTCCACAGTATCTCATACCAACTAAAATATATATGAGGTTTTCTTATTGATGTTCATTAAATCTGTATAGGATTTATTAAACACTCTTAAAATCTAATTTCACTTAATTGTTTTTTTTTTTTTTTTTTTTTTTTTTAATTCATTTGATTTCATAAAAGTGGAGACAATTGTTTTAATCTAATCAAAGTTAAATTAACGTGGAATGAATCAGAATTAAATTAAGGGTGTATTTAGAAAAATAAAATGTATAAATGCTGAAGAAAAAAACATTCAGTCAGACTCTGCTTGTCATTAGATGATTTTAGCTTCAAATATTTGGAAATCGAGTTATTGTGTTGTTGTTTTCTTCACACAGGTCCATTCTAATTGTAAATATTTTATAAACTTCCCTCAGAAACCCATTATAGCCTTCTTAGGTTCCTTTTGTAATATCAGGTCACATATAACATGCATGTCCGTCTTGCTGTTGGCACAATCATGTTGCCATTTTACCAGCCTAGTTTTGCTGCAAAATCTGTTTAACTGCATCTTAACTGCCAAACATGTCATTTCAGCAGCCCGTGCGTTACAGACACGTTTCTTTCAGCACTACCCCCCTTGAAATGTCATTGAAGACAACTGCCTGGGATAGGATGGATTTGTCACATACATTCTACAAATCCTAATCTCTTTCACGGAGGGGTCTAGTTGTGTATTTCTTGATAGCATGAAGGAGAAGCTCAACATTCATACAATTTTTACCATCTAGTTTCTGTAATTGTGGTTGTGATGAGACCCATTACAGTACCTCAGCACTTGTTGATGTAATTCGTGAGTACTGGTGCCACATGTCTGTAGTATGTAGAGCACATAAGAACATCACAGTACAGGTTACTGGCTGTTGGGTGAGAGGGAACAAGATCCATGTCCACCCACTGGTGCTAAATTAGCTGGGGTAATGATATTATGAGTCAGTTTTCAGTGGGTTGCTGTCAAATACCTGTCAATGTGTTTGCCTTTCCATTGCTCTAACCTGCAGGAATAGGCTTGACTAGCACAGAGAAGGGAATTCATGTCAAAGGAAACCAATAGAAAACTGAGGTGGATTGTATAATAACATGATATGAAGTCCATGCCGGTACATATGCCACTAGAAACACTATCCCAGGCTATTTTAATTACAATACTCATATAGTGTTACTTTGCAAACTTTCAAAGTTTGAATCTAAAATCTCTCTCTCTCAGTGCATGCTGGGAGTCTGTGGTGAGTGAGTGTAAGCAGGAGTGTTTGAGTTTGTGTATGGTTTTGCTGTGCATGAAATGTTTATTGTTGTTTATTAGTTGTTTATTTAGTTGTTTTGTTTTCGGGCCATATGATTCTTTGACTAGGATAAATGGGTTTAAGATTGTGTCACAGGAGCAGGTGTCAGTAGAAGACTGTGCTTTGGCTGTAGGAAAGGAGGTAGGTTACGAGAATATTATCTCTGCCTCGAGAATGAACAAGAGTATTGTGATGTTTTTAAAGACTGAAGCTCTTGTTAATGATACTGTGGAGACAGGGGTTACTGTGAAAGGCAGTTTTCTGCCCGTGCTTCCCCTTGCCTCTCTGGTCGTTAAAGTAACCGTTTCAAATGTGCCTTCTTTTTTAAAAAATGAACTACTGATTAATGAACTAAGCTGACATAGTAAAATCGTGTCGGCAGTACGTAAGGTCCCACTTGGCTCCAGCACTCCGGAGTTAAAGCATGTCATGTCATTCTGTAGACAGGTTTTTATGATTCTAAATGATTTAGAAAATGATTTAAACCTTGCAATGAAGTATAAAATTGAAGGCATCGACTATGTGGTTTTTGCTTCTTTGGATTATATGCGCTGCATTAATAGCGGCGCGCAGGGACATATAAGGAGGAATTGCATGAAGGGGGAGACTGGAGCTCGCAGCAGAGAGGAGGGTGGGGCGGCAGGGCAAGAGACAGGATCGGGGAGCACAGAGGATGTTCACCGTGAGGAAGGTGAAGGAAATGTGGTGAATAATGTTGACTCGGCTGAGGGTACATCTGGGTTGCAAGGTGCTCCTGCTGTTAACAGTGGGGCAAACCTGGCGAAAAAGTTAGTTGTTAGTGAAAGAGTGGGGGAGAATGCAGTGAAAACCCCCACTGTAAACGTACCAGTCAGCAATATGATGAATGTAGATGAAGACCAGGAGGGGTTCAAAACACCAAAAACTAGGAAAAAGAAAAGAACGTTAAAATCATCTGAAAGTATGACAGTGCAAAAGAAAAAAACACTGATCGACATAGATCAGCAAAGAGCTAAGCTGAATGGGGCTGCAGTGGATCTCTGCACTGTTGTCGCAGGTTCCTGCCCAGGCAGAAGAGTCTGCCTGTATTGAAGCACAGTCTCCTCGGCCGGAGAGCTTGCAGGTCTCTCGCAAGGACTCTCTGTTGAGCTCCGCAGCTGGTGAGACAGACTCTGACAGTGCAGGGGAAGGGGAGTTTACTGATGATTCACAAATTGATAATAGCAGAGTTTATAGTGCCCAAAGCATAAAAGCTTTTTTTTTTTAACTGAAACCAAAGGTAAAAGAAAAATTGTCACTGAGGATTTTTTTTCCTGACTTGAAGCAGTTTGAATCGATGGGCAGGCTGATATTACAGAATGCCGAGTTAGCTGGGTTTAGTGAAGCTGAATGTTACAGATTAAAGAAATGGTTGAGCACTGTATGCAGTGTTTTAAAATAAGTACCAGGTTGGGTTTTTTAAAATTCCCCTCTTTCATTGTTGCATTGTTGTCGTTTACTGTGTTTTTTTCTTGTTTCTCTTTCCACTTCTGCTTTCATGAACTCTTTAAAAATAGGCAGCCTCAATGTAAATGGCATTTGTGTTTTAAATAAAAGAGCAGCTGTCTAAGTTTACTGAACAGAAAAAAATTAACTGTAAGTTTCTTACATGAGACTCATTCTGATATTTCTAATGAAATTGAATGGAGGAAAGAATGGAAAGGAGAGATTTGTTTTAGTCATGGGTTTAAATTAAACTAAATACTTTTATTAACATATATGCTCCTAATAATGCTCAGGACAGGAGTGATATGTTTACTGTTCTTAATAAAATGCTGGCAGGCTGAGGGACACAAGAGATTGTGATTATTGGGGGTGGTTGGAATTGCACTGTGGATTATAAAGTAGATAAGAACAATTTTGAGCCCAGTCCACAGTCAGCAAAACAGCTTCTTCACATTATTGAATCATACAATTTGGTTGATGTCTAGAGGAATGCAAGTGGTACTGCTAGACAGTATACCTGGTTAAAACCTGGCCCTAATCTAATTTCAATGGTCAGGCTGGATAGATTTTATACTTCCAGACATCACTTAAATTTGATTAAAGGCTGTTTTATCTCCCCCAGTGGCCTGTCTGACCATTGTCTCATTACATTGTCCTTATTCCTTCCTTCTGTAAAAATGCATAGTGCTTATTGGCACTTTAATAATAGATTATTACAGGGTGGGTATTCTGGACTGAGTAGAGTAAAAGAAAATCATGTTTTAAATCCCTGAGGCAGTGGTGGGACATAGGCAAGATCCAAATAAAAATCTTTTGTCAGCAGTACACTGAGAATGTTACAGGCAGCTTGAATGACTCTATGGAGAAGCTGGAGGTGGAGATTCTGGGGCTTTATAAAGACCTGGAATCTCAATCAAATAGCAGGCTGTTAGGAGGCCTGAAATATAAAAAACAGTAACTGGTTGACCTACTGGACATGAAGGTACAAGGAGCATTGGTCTGCGTCCGGTTTGACAGAGGCGGGCAAGCCAACAAAGTTCTTATTGGGTTGGAGAAGAAAGCGGCGAAGAGTAGGGCGACTTTCACTGTTTGAAAACTCAGGGGCTGGAGGACCCAGTGGAGATCTGTAGGTTTGCTGCAAGTTTTTATAAAAGCTTATTCGCAGTGGTAGCTGAGAGAAACG
Organism: Polyodon spathula; assembly: GCF_017654505.1. Lineage (NCBI taxonomy): Eukaryota > Metazoa > Chordata > Actinopteri > Acipenseriformes > Polyodontidae > Polyodon > Polyodon spathula. The sequence goes on from NC_054535.1 coordinate 74,518,722, forward strand.
CACAAGAGATCCAGCTGTTCCTGCATGATCTCCCACTAATTCCACAAGAGGAGGCAAAAGACCTGGAACCCCTGCTTACATATAAAGAGCTCACTGATGCAATGCAGCAAATAAAAAACGGTAGAACACCAGGTATAAATGGGATCACCGTGGAGTTTTACAGAGAGTTCTGGGTGTGGGAGCTGTACACGGTGCTGCTGGAGAGCATCAGGAGGGGTTGCTGCCTCTAACCTGTTGGCAGGCACTGATCACCCTGCTCCCCAAGAAATAAGAACTGAGCTACTTGAGGAACTGGAGACCAGTGTCCATCCTCTGTCTTGATTATAAGATCCTGTCGAAAGCCCTGGCGAACCGTTTGAAGAAAATCATGGAGTCGGCGGTCCAGTCAGATCAAACTTATTGTGTTCCTGGTAGGTCAATTTTTAACAATATTTACTTAATTTGAGATCTTTTGGCAGCCCCCAAGCTTTTTGGCTTTAAATTCAGTCTGATTTCCTTGGATCAGGAGAAAGCTTTTGACCGGGTCGATCACCAGTATTTACTTAAGGTGTTAGAGGCCTTAGGAGTCGGCCCGCGCTTCAAAGAGTTTGTTCGGTTGTTGTACTGTCGCGTTTTCAGTGTACTGAAGATTAATGGTGGTCTGAGTGAACCCATTCCAGTATAGAGAGGTATCAGGCAGGATTGCCCCCTGTCTGGTATGCTCTACTCCCTTTCAATTGAACCCCTCCTGCATAGGATTAGGAGGTTGTTGTCTGGCATCCCGATCCCCGCCAACCCTTCCCAGGCTGTCAAGGTCTCTGCCTATGCAGATGACCAGACAATGTTTGTGTCCAGAAGGCAAGATGTGGAGATTCTGTGTGACTGTCAATGTCAGTTTGAGAATGTCTCCTCTGCTAAGATTAACTGGAATAAAAGTAGTGCCCATTTGGTGGGATCTTGGGGTGATGCTCGTCCCCCTGACCTCCCGGTAGGGCTACAGTGGAACCACTCGGGTCCTAAGATCCTGGGGGTCTTCCTGGGTGAGGAGAGGGATATCCAAAGAAAATGGGAGGGAAAGATAGAGAAGGTGAGGGGTAACTTACAAGCCTGGCACTGGCTCCTACCACAGTTGTCATTCAGAGGAAAAGTTCTAGTAATTAACCTGTTAAACCCCCAGCCTCCCACAGGCAATTTCCGCCTGGAGGGCTATGGCCTTAAATAAATCACATTATCTTCCAAAGTATAGACAGCACAGGCATGGTTCAGGGCTTGAATTCAAAGTAACCCCTGGCCATTAGGACTAAAACTTAGATTTGATGCAAGTATCACACTGGAAGGAGATATACAGAAAAAAAACATAAAAAAGAAGAAACGCTTTTCATTTGTTTATATTCTATCGTCATTTTTTCACCGTATAGCACAGGAAAAGAGCCAGATTTTTTTCCAGTGCTTCCCCAACATGTTTACTACACTTTCTTGAGCAAGATCTAAAAGGGAGGTTACCTTCTGGCACCTCACATGCCATACATTGCCACATTAATTAGATTTTGTAATCCTCTTTTTTACTTATTTGTCCAATATTTCATTCAAAAGGTGGCCTTTTTGGAGCGCTTTGGGGTGCCCGAAATGTATCCATGATGAGTATGCATGACAAATACTCTCAGTTCATATGCCACAACTGTCAGGCACATTGCTCTCACATAACTGTGTGTTTGTGCAGGAGAATGTTGCTACTGAGATTTTTTTGTAGCTCTGAATTTTCAGTACCTGACTGTATTTTTGTTACTCACTTGCTTGAAAGTATGTAAATGTCAAGAATCAAAATAATGAGATTTTTTTTTTTCAAAATAAAGTGGTTACACTCATTCAAGCACTGCTGACAGGTGAACATGTGTTGATTATTGGATAAAGGTGTCTGCTAAATGTCTATAATAATAATAATAATAATAATAATAATAATAATAATAATGAGATTGCAGACACCTTTGCTGCTCTAAATCAGGCTGCCAGACTGAAAACACCTCAGTTCCTTTCATCTTTACTTTGACATGTGGCAAACAAAGGAACTGAGTGAGTGATTGTTGGAGCAGGCAGACAGCTTATCTTGAAAGGCTAAGAAACCTACACTGTCTCTAGGTGAGTAACATCACTCCTTGTAATCATGGAAATATAAAAAAGTTTGCTAAACACTCCCATGCAATAATCTAAATCAATGAACATCAATGAGAAAATAATAAAGACGGTCGGGAAACAACAATTACTTCTTGCAACTTGAATTTGCATCGTAAAGGTCAGGAACCCTATATAGCAGCACAGCACAGATGAGACATGGTGTTGCTCTTTACTATGCAATATTAAATATAAAAAAATTTCTATGTGCCCCTTGAGAGTTAAATGGTTGCATTTTCTAATAACATTTACAGTAAAAATGCATATTGAAAATTACGCATCATAATAATAATAATAATAATAATAATAATAAATGTAGTGTGGATCCATTATACTTACAAATCCTGAAGATGCTCCAACCCATCTTCAAATGCTGCTTCACAGACGCTGAATCAATGCTTGCCAACCCAGAAAGTTGATCATTTTCGTCGTCACTTTCATTATTGTCCATCTCCTCCAAAACTTCAAAAAGACTGAATCAACTTCTTTTGGGATGCTTTGGAGCACTGCTCGTCATTTTGTTCGATTTTATAAATTTTACAAATTGAAAAATGATCATAAAACAGTAAGAAACCTTGATCATAAGTGCGTAATACTGCGCTCTCACTTGCAAACATGTGTCTTGTTTACATACGCACATCGATTACTCTTCAATGGATTAGGCTACAAACAAAGTCTAGGTATGATTGGACAGCTTGTGACCTCCCCTACAATGCGATCAGTGAGATTTCACCATCAGCAGATACATGGAAGGCCAGAGCAGCGAAATGCACAGCTAGTCGATTAGTTGTTTTTGAACCTTGAGGTACTAGACACATTGCAAGGGAATATCTCAGCGGTGAAATGGCGAATTTGAAAAATCCCTTCGCTGTTTGACGGTAGGAAAAAAAACGTTTCTGATATTGAGTCAGTTTTTTTGCTATTTTGCTTTTGTAATAATATTACAGATGATTTTTGAAATATAATGTGTAATTGCAGTACCATGTTCTGCCTGCAGAACGGGGCGGGGGGGGGGTAAGAGGTTAATAACCTGGTAGCCTCCATGCTGTGGCACAAATTAGCGTGTCTCGATCCTCCGCCCATGCTTATTAATGAAATACAGAACATGCTGCTGCAGTTCTTCTAGCATGGGATGCACTGTGTAAGGAAGGGCATTCTGTACCTGCCCGTACAGGAAGAGGGGCAGGGTCTCATTGACATCAGCAGCAGGATCGCAATGTTTCGTCTGCAGGTCGTCCAGAGGTTCCTGTACCCCTGATTCTGCTCCCTCGGTTTTATAGGAGTGTTTTCAGTGCTTGGCAGTTCTTAAAGATTTCTAGGGATTTTAATGATTTTAATTGGTTTTGGTTTTTAAAAGAGCCATTAGTGTTTAATCCCAGTTTTAGAATATAGCTTTTAAATTCTAAAAGTTTTATTTCTTTACTAATTAGAGTAGGCTTAAGAAAGGTGAGGGATTTTACTGATTTTAATAGTTTTACAGTGGCTTGCGAAAGTATTGACCCCCCTTGGCATTTTTCCTATTTTGTTGCCTTACAACCTGGAATTAAAATTGATTTTTTGGGGGTTTGTATAATTTGATTTACACAACATGCCTACCACTTTGAAGATGCAAAATATTTTTTATTGTGAAACAAACAAGAAATAAGACAAAAAAACAGAAAACTTGAGCGTGCATAAGTATTCACCCCCCCAAAGTCAATACTTTGTAGAGCCACCTTTTGCAGCAATTACAGCTGCAAGTCTCTTAGGGTATGTATCTATAAGCTTGGCACATCTAGCCCCTGGGATTTTTGCCCATTCTTCAAGGCAAAACTGCTCCAGCTCCTTCAAGTTGGATGGGTTCCGCTGGTGTACAGCAATCTTTAAGTCATACCACAGATTCTCAATTGGATTGAGGTCTGGGCTTTGACTAGGCCATTCCAAGACATTTAAATGTTTCCCCTTAAACCACTCGAGTGTTGCTTTAGCAGTATGCTTAGGGTCATTGTCCTGCTGGAAGGTGAACCTCCGTCCCAGTCTCAAATCTCTGGAAGACTGAAACAGGTTTCCCTCAAGAATTTCCCTGTATTTAGCGCCATCCATCATTCCTTCAATTCTGACCAGTTTCCCAGTCCCTGCCGATGAAAAACATCCCCACAGCATGATGCTGCCACCACCATGCTTCACTGTGGGGATGGTGTTCTCGGGGTGATGAGAGGTGTTGGGTTTGCGCCAGACATAGCGTTTTCCTTCATGGCCAAAAAGCTCAATTTTAGTCTCATCTGACCAGAGTACCTTCTTCCATATGTTTGGGGAGTCTCCCAGATGCCTTTTGGCGAACACCAAACGTGTTTGCTTATTTTTTTCTTGAAGCAATGGCTTTTTTCTGGCCACTTTTCTGTAAAGCCCAGCTCTGTGGAGTGTACAGCTTAAAGTGGTCCTATGGACAGATACTCCAATCTCCGCTGTGGAGCTTTGCAGCTCCTTCAGGGTTATCTTTGGTCTCTTTGTTGCCTCTCTGATTAATGCCCTCCTTGCCTGGTCCGTGAGTTTTGGTGGGCGGCCCTCTCTTGCCATGTTTGTTGTGGTGCCATATTCTTTCCATTTTTTAATAATGGCTTTAATGGTGCTCCGTGGGATGTTCAAAGTTTCGGATATTTTTTTATAACCCAACCCTCATCTGTACTTCTCCACAACTTTGTCCCTGACCTGTTTGGAGAGCTCCTTGGTCTTCATGGTGCTGCTTGCTTGGTGGTGCCCCTTGCTTAGTGGTGTTGCAGACTCTGGGGCCTTTCAGAACAGGTGTATATATACTGAGATCATGTGACAGATCATGTGACACTTAGATTGCACACAGGTGGACTTTATTTAACTAATTATGTGACTTCTGAAGGTAATTGGTTGCACCAGATCTTATTTAGAGGCTTAATAGCAAAGGGGGTGAATACATATGCACGCACCACTTTTCCATTATTTATTTTTAGAATTTTTTGAAAAGTTATTTTTTTCATTTCACTTCACCAATTTGGACTATTTTGTGTATGTCCATTACATGAAATCCAAATAAAAATCCATTTTAATTCCAGGTTGTAAGACAACAAAATAGGAAAAATGCCAAGAGGGGTCAATACTTTCGCAAGCCACTGTAGCTGGATAAGTGCAGACACCTATCTACTTGTCTAAATTTCAGATCTGTAAGAGTCTTAACAAGTTTTCTTTCAGATTTGAGAGTCCCTCCCTCTTGCAGCAGCAATAGAGAGAATAAATCAATTTTTTCTTGAGCATTGTTGGCCAGACAGTGACACTAATTTTTCTTCTCTTTTAGTGTCCCCTTCTGTTACTCAGGACCCTGATAAACCAGGCCACCTACTGAACCTTAACAGCCGATGTAGTCTCTCTCTCTCCACAGTGGATAAAAAACAGTTATATGAAGTCTGTGTAAAAGTCCAACACTATCCACAGCTGCAGTCTCTCCCTGACACCCCGTGGAAAGAGAGTCTCACTGTGGAGGACAGCGTAAGACCTGCCTGGTGAAGCCTGTATTAACTGCAGCTCCCCAAGAGGTCAGGGGATCTCCAGTAGAGAATCCTCCATGCCACCATTGCTACCAATGCCTTTTTGAATATCCTGGACCCTCAAGTGCGAGATCAATGCTTGTTCTGCACTGAGAGAGAGACGGTGTTTCATTATTTTCTATACTGCCATAGATTACAGACGTTGTCTGCTGCACTGAAGAGAATCTTCATTGATTTCTCCATGGAGTTCTCTCCCATTGTTTTCATCTTTGGGGTGCAGTACAGACAGCAACATAAGTACCGTTGCCAACTGGCAAATTTTTTGTTGGGGCAGGCCAAGCTGGCTATCCTGAAAAGTAGGAAGAGCCAGGTTGAGCATGGAAATGCACAGAGCGCTGTCTCAGTGTTCAAGACTCCCGTACTGTCCAGGATTAACCTTGATTTTTGTTTTTATAAAATGACTAAAGACTTGAACAAATTCATGTTGATTTGGGGTGTGGGTGGTGTGCACTGTGATATTGAAAATGAAGAATTGGTTTTATATTTATAAAGGCTCTTTTAAATCTTATGATTATTAACTTTTATTTAGGGTTTATTGTGTATTTATAGTAGTTTTTAGTCATAATCTCAAGCTATTTAAATGTTTTTGGATTGCAAATGGATTTTTGTTTTATTTATTGTTATTTACGTATTTATTTAGTATTCCTGGCACATATGTTAGTGTTTGTGGAATGAGAAGAGCTTTCTTGTGTGTTAGGGTTTTCTTTATCTGATTTGTTTATTGTCTTCATTATCTGTTAATAAAGGATTGTTAAAACTCAAAAAAGTCTCTCTCTCATGTACAGCAACACAGAACTGAAGTTGTCGCCCTAATTTTAATATAGATAATTTAAACAGCACAATACCGTTTTAATGTAATGTTGTGTTTCTGATTTTTCCACAGGGCTCTTCCAGGAATGATGCAGTGGGTGCGTACGCAGAAGCCTGGGGAAAGTGGAATCAACATCATCACAGCAGACTTCGTGGAGCTGGGGGATTTTATCAGTGCAGTCATTATGCTGAACCGCCTGCTCGAAGAAGGAGGAGAAAATGCAACTTGATTTAGGGCCTGAGCTGCCTGATGAGGGGAGATTTTACTTGTATTCTGTGGAGCATTCTGGAGCGTTCAGAGTTTCTGGAATCTTTAGGGCTACTAGAACTAGGGGTGGGTGGGGGGATATGTTTTTAGTGAGTAATAAAATGATTGCCTAGCCTAGAGTGTAAAAAGGCAGCTGCTTTTCTTTGTTTCTGTTGGGGATAAAGGGAAAGAGATGTTACTGTGCTTTTTTCTCATCTATAGCATAATTAACTGATAAAAACATTGCACACGCACACACACACACACACACACACACATTAACACACACACACAAATCTGTGACTTATTTTGAGCTATTTTAGATCTAAAGCGAGACATTTCTGGCAGAAAAACTTGAGCCACTGTCTGAGATCAACTAAACGAAAACCAAGCCAGTATATATTGCAAAACAAAATAAGCATCAGGGCTGAGACATGTATTATTTAGTTTTTATTGAAGGATGCTGACTTAATATTCTTGTCGATAAAGGCAGGGAATAGTTGTGAATTTTCAAACATTCTGTGAACTGTGTGGATTATGTAACTGGTTATCATGTTGACAAGAAATTGTATTAACCATCCTGACATATATTTCCATTGTCATTGACCACCTGCTGTTTATTTTTGCTTGCAAATGATTGAAATTCCTACCGTGATGTCTGTTTGTGTGTTAGTGTTATTGGTAATGCAAACGATGAGCACTAGATCTTACTGGGCTGTATTAATATATGTATGTAAATGATAACTGCAATTTAAAAATAAAACTTAAAAACTGCTTTGCTATAGGATAAATAATTCCAAATGCATACAAAAAATGTTGTATACATTTTATAGTGAAATTTACCCCTTTTTGCACCTTATGTATGCTGTGCGTATTACTGTCCAAAAAATGTCATTTTAAATGTTTAAAATAAAGCCCAGCATGAAACAATCATCTACATGTATATGAGCAAACCTACCTGGGGCTAGATGAAATCATAGTTTATAGATGTGTCATACCTACACTTTATAATGGTTAAGGCACCACCATCATTTTGATGTAAATTTAAAACAGTGCGATTGTTTGTGGCTGTCAGGCAAAGAGCCGCACAAACTGCTTATTTAGATTGAGCTCCACAGCAATGAGGTACTGACACCAAGACAAGGGTCATTGGCATTGAGTAGGCTCATTTACCAATCCAAGTGAAACCACTGAAAGAGCAGCTGTGTGGATTTGTGTTCAGACACAACTTCAAGCTACTGTTACTGAATTAGCCCAACATGATTGCCAATGTCGACTGCAGCCATTCTATTTCTTTACAGACACTCTTCCCAGCTACACTTAATGAAAAATAATGGCTCCCCATTGACATGTTTATGTTCCCTTTATTGAATGTAATAATATATACCCCAGTTATCATTTTAATTTAAAAAGTGCATACTGTATGTTTGTTATATTCAGTGTTAGGACAATTTTTTGGTTTTTTTTAAATTGTTTTATGTTATAAATGTGCAGCTGGCATTAAATGAGAACATCAGATATCTTAATTACATATTATGGGGTGTGTACATAATACTAATTACCATACAATTGATGTAAAAGGCAGACTGGGCAGTTGGTATTTACTTAATTATAACTGGGTAGGATAATACATAGAACATGTATATTTTCTGAGTGGTTTTATAACCCTTGAGTAGTTTTTAAATACTTTGAATTAACTTACACTTGATGGGTACTATTATTGCTTATACTTGGTGATAGAGTGGCAAGAATAGTGTAGGAAAGGCATTTTAAGATACCACATCCCTAAAACAACTATGCCCTCAAAGGTTTGAAAGAAATACCCCCCCTAAATTCAGACTGTACATGCCAGGCGTTGCATTGCTGGACCTACAACCCCTGCAATAGACCTTGCCTGGAAGAAGGCCACCTATCCTGCATGCTGGTATTCACTGGTCCCAAGTCATCATTCATTAGTCATTCATTTGTCATCTGACAAGCTTTAAAGAGGCAGCACCGACTGCTCCAATGGGGTTAGGGAAGCGACATCACATCTCTGCAGAATGTATTCAATCCCATTTCATTCACTTAATTGTGGCAGTCTCCTTTCTGACTTTATTGAATATCCTGGAAATAAAATGTGTATTAATTTAGAATTGAAGTCTTGAACACATTATTTGAATAGTTTTTGTTTCCACAAATTGTTTATGTTGATAAATGTTTATGCTTTTTTGGGACATTTTGCAGTTACTTTGCATTCTATGAGTATCCTTCTTTAAACTGGATAAAGGGCAGCATGTCACTTTACATCACACAAACAAAGTGACCCTCAGAGCCAGACTGGGGGTACTGTGGCAGTGTACCTCGTGGGGTGCAGTATGTTGCTATATGTTGCTTATTAATCCGCACCATAATTCTAAACCATTAAGGTATTGGTTATTAGAGAATGTAGCACATTTGGGTAATTTGCTGCAGTTTTATTGTAAACCTCATCATTGTATTGTGACTATTAGTTTGTGTGCCGTTAATTTGCAATACTTCATTATATTTTACACATTTTATTAAGTAAAGGACCAGCAACAAATTTTGCATAATACCACTAATTCATATTAGTAGCCTATAAGACAAATGTATACTGTCTGTTTTTGTTTAAGTTAGTCAGTGGTGCAGTGCCAAATTGTGCACAATTACAAGCCATGTGCACATTAATAGAATAGGTGTGTTTCCTATACCTAAACAGATGTTCAGAATGAGCTGGAGGGGTTAGCGGCACATGTGAGCAGTCTATTGCTCTCAACACATTCAGGAAACCAGAAATATCAGAGAAATTTGTTTTCAAGGCTTCTAAGTACACCCTGCTTTTAGTGAAAAAAAGGTGTTTGCGTGTTCACCTCTAAAATGCATTAGCACAGCTGGCAATGCACGAGAAAAAGCAGACTCGGAAATGCCACAATTGCGACTGTTTAAAACATGCTTTCAAAAGTTCTTAACAAATTGATGCAATTGTAGGTGTCGCAATTGCCTGCAGCTTTCGTGCATCTTATTATATTATTTGAGAACCCTGATCTCTGCCCTCTTTTCGCGAATATATGCAGGAAAGACCATAATTACATATCCATTTACATTTGAACCGCAAACAGAAACTGCTGCCACAAAGCATTCACAAAAAATGTCACAAATAGCACTGCAGTTGTTTAGCACATTTCACCCAAGAATTTCCACTCGTTCGTAACTGGTTTGCGACCATTGGGACAGGCGCACACTTTAGTAAACCTTCCCCTACGTGTATCTACAAAAACATGTATTAATTCAAAACCAAATCTGTGTAAGTAATGTGTTTGAGCGCTTTTCTTTTTTCTACTGTGATGATCTTTATATAGTGTTGAAGTGTGTTGTGTGTAAATATCAGCAAAATAAAGACGTATTCTAAGAAAAAAAGAAACTATTAAGTTTACTATATATTACAAAACCCTGTAACGCTGTAACAACTGTGAACAATTAAATAAGTTTGATTACTGGTACATAACGACCCCCCCCCCCCCCCCCCCCCCCCCCCCCCCCCCCCCCCCCCCCCCAATAATAATAAAAAAAAAACATCAGAGGAAGGGTTTTTATTAATATTTACTGTTAGTACAGTTAAATGATGGTTCAGAGATACTAGCGGGATAATGTTTTGTAATGCCACCTATCTATAACATGGTGTTGTAACCCAGCAGTCTGTTAGCATAGGCTTTATTTCAAGAGTAAGGCAGTGTGTCAAAATGTAGCCAAGTCCCCAAACTGGGCCTCAGCTTCATATATGAATTGTGTCCCGTATTAGATGATGTCATGATGGATTGAAAAAAGGTATATTGAATATAACAGAAGGGGCCACCTATGATCTATGCCTAAATGCATAAGGTAGATAAAGGTTAATTTCCTACTATAGTAAAAAAAAAAAAAAAAAAAAAAAATATGAAAATGCAGCGATTGTCTTCTGGGTGTAAAGAGGCAAGTGGCTTGTCATGGCTTGGTTGTATAGAATTGCTGCAGTGAGGAACATGGCAGCATGCATTTGGATTCTGTTTGACACTGATATACTGTATAGCTTAAGGAAAAAGCAGGGAATCTGGAAACTGTGGTCATTGATCTCCCATTATGCCCTCACATAATCTTAGTTTGAGATGGGCATATAAGAGTGGGGATGAGAATGAAATGTGGCTGTAAACCAGATTCACGCTTTAACAAATATATTAGGGGCATTTGTTTTTGTGTGATGGGTAATCTATTGGAGCTGAAGCTGTTTTGCACTTTAATTGTTTATCCAGAGATTTGCTCTGACAACTATTAACACGTTTTTCCTTTTTATATGCAGAAGGGCAGAAGTGAGATTTCTGCATGCTGGTACTATTACATTTTGTAATGCTAAATTTCAATCAATCCCATAGCAAAGAAAGACTGCTCCAATGTAATAAAGAAGTAGGTAATATGTTATTGAAATACCATGACTTAATAAACAGCAAGGCCAGTATATCCCTCCCCCTTTACAAAACCAGCAATGATGTAGTTACTGTGCTCAATTTCAGGTGTATTACAGAAGATAAACTCATTGCCCCGTATTTGAGCTTATGCTACTGAAAAAACAGCTCCTCATATGAAAATGCCAAACATAGAAACATATAGTCAAGCATAGAAACAAAAGTCTGACATGTAAATTGACTGTAACGATTAATAAAAAGTGCATGAGTTGGTTCACTCTTTGATAAACTGCTTCCAATTTGTGACTTATGCTGAAAAGGTTATCAGTAGGAATTAATTAACAGACTGTCATTTCTAATCAGTGGTGTTTCATGTCAAGATCTGCACATTAAATTAAAGCCTGCTGGCTGTGTATTTGGTCACAAAGCAACTAGAAACAGTCAAGGTCATTTTTTTTTTTCTTAGCAATAAGCCTGCTGCAGATATATACTTTGAGAGTGTGTTTATATTTAAATACTGTGTACTGAGTGTAAAAACAAGAAGTGAAATAAAGACTTAAATAAAGACTTAAAAATAAAGAAATGTCTGTAGATGCAGTAATTGTGTCTTTTTTTCCACTCAGTATGAGCAATAAAAATGGCCTCAGGTATGTCCTTCCCCAAAGAAAAGAAAAAAATGTTTTAAAAAATGACATTATTGTCTGAGTTGTGTAGCATTAGAGCAGAGACGATGTCAGGGACAAAGTATTTTCATCATATATGGCTCTAAAATAAAATTATTTGCCCATTATTGTCAGATATGCTACTCTTTTGCTTTCTAGGTCATTTTACCTTAGCAGTGTCTTTGGAGTGGAGGAATGTTACTGCTTGCAAAGCATACTGGTAATGATAGAGAATAAAGCACTGAAGAGGTGGGGACATTTTCACTCTCCAGGAGGAATGACCAGAGACTTCCTGAAAGTAATGCATGCAAACAGAAATTACTTTTTACTATCAGACATCATTCTTTTAAAATGTAAATACATTCCAATGTACTTAAATTGCTTATATATCCTATAGGCTTGACTTAAGAATCTTGTTTTAAAAGGTCATTATTGCAAAAGAATGTCACCTGGTTCCGATTATCAATTATTTTTGCACCCTTGAGGGCGCTCTGTTATCCAGTCCACTGAGAAATCCTTCTGTATGTTTTAAGTGCCAGTCTGGCTAATGCAGTAGGCATACCGATCACTCTGCAATCCTAGCAGAGGGACAGCACACCCAAGTTGTGCCTTAACAGAGTCTCTTGGTGAGCCACATATTCAATCTATCGTATCTCTGCCAGTGGTTGTACTATCAGACAAAGGCGAATATGGAATCCTTAACAGAGAATTGAGGTACTGTAAAAAGTAAACTGACACCAAACCTTTTTAGTACAAATTGAACTTCACCGTGTGTAGTTAAACATTTTCCTTTTATAAAGAAAACAATTGTGTATATTTAACCCTGCTGCAGATTGCAGTGTTGTACTTAAAAACCAAGAAGTCCTCTTTATTACATCCAGTCTGGCAAGAAGGGAACAATGGAGCAGATCTAGGATTTCAATTCATTTTTAAGTTGAAGGAAACCATTTGAGGAAATGATGATAATGGGACTGTAGAGTAAGGGAAGGTATAAATAAGGTTTAAAAAGTAAGCTAAAATGGATGGCCTTTTACACATAATGACAGATACGACTAAAATGTTGCTTCAAGAAATAATATCATACTGCAGATGACTCTTAGATGAAAGACAGCTGTTGAATCTCTCCTCCCACATTGGAAATTACTACTCTTTTCTTTAGGGTCCCATATTAATCTACTGGATATTGCCTGCATGAGGTTGCAGGTGTCAAAATTAAACAGAGACCAGTAAATCAACAGCTAATCTAGCTTTTATAGGTCCCCGTGGCCCACAATTGTCCAATTAGAGGTAATCCTGTCCCATTTCAGACATTTTAAATGTGTGTTATGGGACAGCCAGCAAAGACATAATTTGCTATTAGTTTGAAGAAGACAAAAATAGCAGAATGCCATTGTCAGTTTTGTCATGTATTCACCTTAGCAACCAGACTCAGCTGTCTGGATTGCTTTACTGACCATGGCAATCGCACAACATTGAAGATAAGGAAATACACAGAGGTAATTACACTTGTTGAAAGGTTGTCAACACGCTGAATACAGTAATGTTACTTTATAGTTTCCAGCTTCCATATTGAAGCGCTGAGCTTCACAGACGTGAATTTCAATACATGACTGTTTCCATTTCTGTTGAGTTTTAAAATGACACTGTTTAGCAGAGTTGAATTTCAAGCTTTGTTTTGAGAAAAGCCATTCAAACTTGCAGAGAACTGTGCCTTTAGTTTGTGTACTGTAGGTCTGCATTTTCATAATTTTACAGCAGAATAACCCTGTTATATATTACAGGTTAAGGAATAAAAGCATGTTATTTGTGGCTTGCAGAAGAAATGGACTCCACACTTATTCAATGTGCCGCAGGGCCTCTCCTAGGAAGACCTCCACACATTTATTATTAAGAAATTATACCACAGGGAACCTGACACCATGCACCTTCACTCAAAACAGCAATGCAGAGGCACAACAATCAAATAAACGGTTCTGTACTAAGTGGCAATTACAGAATAAATGTAGCTTTAGTGGTATTACTCACTGATAGAATGGGACCACAGGGGTAAGATTTACATTTTTAAGATTTACATGTATTACCAAGGTAACCCAATTCAAACATCCGAGTGTGCAGGCAATTCTCTTGAATGTATGTATCTGTTAAAGTGTATAAAGTCGTGGTTTAGATATATTGAACAGACAACATGTTCTGTTATGATCTTGTTTCTTTAGGGTCATAAACTGGTACAGTATTACAGTAGTAATTTTGACCCAATGAGTCTTATTCTAAAATTGAAAAGTAATTTTAAAAACATCAAAGCTCCTTTACAATATAAAGCGACATCTGTATTTTATCTCAGTAGGTGGTGCTGTTTGCCTTTAGTAAATGTTAGGCGTTGGATTCAGCTTGACCTAGTTAGAGTTTAGGGAGATGAGTGGCATATTCACAGAACTTGAGGTTCTTAGGTTTATAGAAGAATATATATATATATATATTATATATATATATATAAATATAATATATATATATATATATATATCGACATCAAAAAGAGTCTCAGAAATCCTTTTGAAGGAAAGACTGGGTTCAGACTCGTCTCGATGGCCAAAGAGCTACAATGTCAACATAAACTATATGCACAGTAATATCAGTTTTAGCATTTGCTTTACATAACTCATTGCATAATACACTCTGATATGAAGTGGTTGAGATTTCATACAATCACTAACTGCACTGCTTGTGATTCTGTAAACATTTTATAAAAGACCGTCGTTGTTGGTTTTGGGCTGCACCACTCATGCATTACTGCCCAAAACCAACTCGAAACATATATTTGTGTATATATATATATATAGACTATATATATATATATATATATATATATATATATATATATATATATATATATATATATATATATATATATATACACACACACATTTATTTTTGGAAAAAAGGTAAATAAATTATGCACAGACAAAATGTTTTTGGTTTCCTTTTAATCACTCGATCATTCATCCTTGACCATGACTGAAGCATATGCACTTAATCACCTAATTAGTGAGACAGTTGATTGGACACTGGATATGGAGTGATTTCAGCTGTTGAATTGCAAGCTTGAATAAAAGCAATAAAGAAAATCACAGAAAAAAAACCCAATATGCCACGTCTTTCAAGAGAGTAGCGCCTCCGTGCAATCGGCATGTTGGAGGCTGGACTAGAGCAGCGTACTGTGGCTCGCCTGGCACACACAGACACACAGACGTCAATGACAGGCCACGAACTGCGAGACCAAGAGTCACAACACCTGCCCAAGATCGACAGATCACTTTGCAGCGTCGTGAAGCGGTCTAGTTGTCACTACAGTCAACAATTAGGTCGTGGTTATTTTCCAGTTACGTGGACGAGATTTTATCTCAAACAGTTAAAACCTAATGTAATGAACTTAAATGCTTCACTTACGAGTTTTATATTCGCTATGCAAAATATATATATCTATATATCTTATAGTTATATAATATATATATATAGATATATATATATATATATATATATATATATATATGACTCTGACCGGGTCGCTACATTGGTGTTCAGAATCGGGATAATGGAATCCAAGCCATGGAAGATTAAGCCTCAGAAGGAGATACAACAGGAGAAGCAAGACGAGATGGCAGATTGGGCACAGTGGAGAGGAGTTGAGCTGGCAAGCGGTAGAAGACTGCAGGGAACACTGCTCGTCTGAGAAGCAGCCAGCAAGAGCGTGAGGGTAAGATAGAGGATGCCATGTGGGAAGAAGGCGTGGAGAAGCAGACAGCACTGTACGGAACATGCAATGTCAACAGAGGCTCAAGGATCTGTGACGTCATTCCAGGATGCTCCCGGCCCAAACCAGAAAAAGAATGCCTCCTACACACGTCCCCCTGCAATACAATGGTAAGACCAATTGGACATCATTTCAGATGCAATTTGAAATGATCGCAAGCATAGACAGCTGGACTGATAAAGAGAATGCCATTCATTTGATAGTCTGCTTGCAGGAAGTTGCTATTAGCAGATTACAAGCCACTACTGTATTGCAATGTACTGATTATGGGACAATGTTAGTTGAACTGGATGCTTGCTTCGGGGAGATGTGTATATACGCCTCAAGGAACCTGCTGTCGGCATGCACCGCCAGGGGAGAAGCTGGGTGTGCTGGCCGCAGATGTGAGATACCTGGCAAGGAGAGGGTACCCCAATTTTCTAACAACGGCCCAAGAGGATCTGGCCACGGAGGCCTTTATCCGTGGACTGACTCCTACTGCCCTGCTCCAGCAGGTCCGACTCGTTGCTCCCACCTCCTTGATGCTCGCCTTGGCCAAAGCTGAATGAGCAGAGGTGGTGCTAGAAGAGGGTGAGTGTGACTGGGCCTCTGGAGAAGCTCTGATAAGGGGGAAGACACGTCAAATTCAGCCTTGCGTCAAGGCAAACACCGCTACAACCCTCATATGGCCTGCGGAGGTCATCGCACTGATCAAGGCTGCATTTACACCCCCACCCGGGCACCTGAACCCCACACACGGCTATATTGTGGCTGTGGCAAGCCCGGCCACCTTCGACGCCAGTGCCTGAGCAATACTGACAGGTTGCTCTTCCCCTTGCTGCACACCCCAAGACCGCCTTCTCCCCGGCCACAGTCTATGGCAGTTTACTGTAACGCCGTTCGGGTTGTGCAATGCCCCTGCAACATTCGAGCAGCTAATGGCGAGAGTCCTAACCGGGATGCCCCCATGGAGTGTCTTGTGTATCTCAATGACCTGCTGGTACTCGGGAGACATTCAGAACTGCCCTGGCCTCCCTGCGAGAGGTGCTGAAGTGAGTGACGGAGGCAGGACTGAAGCTACACCCCGAGAAGCGCCACTTGATGAGGTGGGAGGTCTAGTTCCTCGGCCACTGGGTGAATAATGAGGGGATCAGCACGGAAGCAGACAAGGTCGAAGCAGTGTGGGACTGGCCCGTCCCCGTCAACCCACGTTAGGTGAGAGGCTTTCTGGGAGGTACGTGCAGGGTTTTGCTACCATTGCTGCTCCCCTGCACAGCCTCCTGAAGAACGACAAACCCTTTTTGTGGATCCCCTTGCGCCAGGAAGCGTCGATGCATTGAAGAGCTCCCTGTGTCTGTCCCCCATGCTGGTGGTCCTTGACATCAAGCTTCCTTTCCTGCTAGACACCAGCGCTAGTGATGAGGGCATCTGAGCAATCCTGCCACAGTCTGGGCCCAATGGTGAGAGGGTGGTTACCTACTGCAGCCAGACCTTCAACAAAGCACAGTGCAGATACTGTGTTATCAGGCATGAGCTGCTGGCGCAGGTGGTTCGCCACTTTCGCTTCCCTTTAATGTCTGACCCGACAACGCTGCCATCCAGTGGTTGATGACCTTTCGGGAACCAGAGGGACAGGTTGCCCACTGGATCGAGGAGCTCCAGGCCTACCAGTACACAGTGCAACATTGTCCAGGCAACAGGCATGGCAATGCGGACGCCATGTCCTGCCGGCCCTGTGCCAAGGAGGGCTGCACCCACTGCCACAAACAGGAAGAGAGGGAGGCGGAGCTGACTAGCTGGGGAGAGGTACAGTGTCAGTTGGTGGTGCCGGTAGAGAAGGCAGAGTGGGGAGCCTAGCAGGAACAATACCCAGACCTCCGACCGGTGCTGCGGTAGCTCGAGGAGTAGTGAAGGCCCCTGTGGGAAGAGGTAGCACGCCACTCTGCAGCCACCAATGAGCTCTGGTCCCAGTGGATCAGACTGACCATTTGAGATGGTGTCTTGTAGCGCCATTGGAAAGAACCAGCAATTGCAGAGGTAAGGTGGCAAGTGGTCTCCCCCAAAGCCATGCAACGGAAGGTGAGTGACTCCCATCATGGGGCCCCGGGGGCCGGACACTTTGGGGTTAGAAAAACTCTGAGACTGCTTCTCCAATCCTTCTACTGGGGGCAGTGCAGGAGGGATGTAGAGGACCACTGTTGTCACTGTGATGTCTGCACTGCCCAGAAGAGACCTCATGGCCGGTCACACGCCCCCCTCCAACAGTACCAGGTCGTAGGCCAATAGCAAAAGTGGATGTGGACATACTAGGCCCCTTTGCCTTTTCAGAGGGGGAATCGGTCCTGGTGGCCCTTGACTGCTTTACAAAGTGGCCAGAGGCATACGCCTTACCTGATCAAAAGGCGGAGACAGTGGCTGAAGACCTGCCGGAGGGGTTCTTCAGCCAGTTTGGGGTCCGACAGGAGCTTCATTATGGCCAGTGTTGGAATTTTGAATCCCGGGTTTTCACAGAGATGTGCCAGCGCCTGGGAATCTCGAAGACCAGGACCACTCCTCTTCACCCCCAGAGTGAAGGACTCGTGGAATGGTTAAATCGCTAAATGGCGCCAGCTACCAATGGGACTGGGATGTCCACCTGCCCCTCGAACTGCTTGCCTGTCGGTCTGCCATGCAAGACTCCACCTCCTGCAACCCGGCCCTACTTATGCTGGGACTTGAGTTACGCATCCCGGCGGAGACGATATAAGGCCGACCTCCTAATACCCCGAGAGCACCCCTGGGTCCAGAGTACGCCTGGAGGCTCCAGGATAGACTGCTGGTTGCGCACCACTTCACCTGGGACCAACTGTAGGTGGCTGGCACCCAGCAGAAGCGGAGCTACAATCTCCAGGCTCAGAGACGCCACTTCACAGCAGGAGAACTAGTTTGAGTGCACAGCCCAAAGAGGAAGAAGGGCCATTGTCCCAAGTGTGACAGCCACTGGATTGGACTGTGTGAGATCCTGGAGCGGGTCAGAGAGGTGGTTTATCAATGGCATTTTAAATAAAGAGTTTACTGTACCTCACTTTATTAAAACAAAATAAAATTTATTAAAACAAATAAATTTAATCTATTCAAATTTCCCACCATTCCCACAAGAATCTGTCCCATTTTTTGACAATTTCTCTCTAATCTATATCAGCTATTAAAAGATCATATATGCTATAGATATCTATATGATATATATATATATATATATATATATAATAAAATAGGGATAAATCGATAAAAAATAGTTTTTAATTGAACAAAAATTGCGCGGGGGGGGGGGGGGGGGGGGGGGGGGATCTCAGTATGCACACTTTACATGTGGAATATGATGCGTAGCAGTTCTGGTTTCTGATTACGTTTAATGTCCTTGGCATGTATGATGAAGCAGAATCTGTGTAAATTGAAGCCAAGTTTTCCCAAGTTAGCTGGTACTTTGAAAACATTTAGGCAATCGTTGTGCTGACAGAAATAGTATCTACAGAAGGTATGAACATGAAATCAGCACAAAACAAGTCAGGTTTATTCACCTTGAAATCATACAAAAAAAAAAAAAAAAAAAAAAATTACAGAATCCATCGGGAGATGCGTCAAATGCATCATCATTTTCTATCAAATATTTACGATTAAGATTGTTGGCGTTAGGCAGTGTTTCAACAGATGGACAGTACTGTCTCACAAAGTCACCAATACATACCTCTCTAAATAGTGGCTGTCCAGCAAAGCACAGCTCTCTGACAAACTCATGAACAAAGTCATTCTGTGCTCTCTTTTATTGAAGTGTGTGTAAAAAGGCTGGGATTTATAAACAACTGGGATTGCTTTTGGAAAATAAATAGATATTATAGGAAAGATGGACTATACCTAACTAGGTCACGGGCAAGCAGACTAGCTGAACATCACCCAGCAAGGTATTTAAACTAGGAACTGGAGAGGGGAGGGAATCTAAAGAGGCATGTCAAATTCAGGTTAAAGTATCCTGCCATTCCCGCTACTTGCTGAGTAATCACAGAGGTGTGCGCTACAGTAACCTTCGTCAAATTCCTATTACCCTTGCTCAATCACATGCTCTTGATTGGATCAATTTACATCTAGGTTTATTTAATGTCAGGTCTCTGTCTAATTGGCTCAGTTTATTCGTGATTTTACAACACTGATATTTTCTCTTTAACTGAAACTTGGCTTGGACTGAATGACAATGTTTCCCTGATTGAGGCTTCTCTACCTACATATTCTTTTTTTTTCCAGAAAGCTTGCTCTACTGGGCGGTGTTGGGCTTGCTATTGTTTTCCATAGTGAATATGAAGGTTATTCATGTTTTGAAGTTTTAACCTTGAGATTAAACATTGCATTATCTGTTCATATTGGAATTATTTATCAACCACCTAGTTCAAACCCGCTATTTCTGACTGAATTTGAGGGTCTGCTGGTGATACTGACAGTTAAATATGATCCTTTTATTGGGTGATTTTAACCTTCATACTGACATTGATTCTGATTCTAACTCCTTGGAATTTTTGAGGCTACTGGATTCTTAGATTATATCCAGCATGCCAAAGGTCCTGCGCATAATCGTGACCATACTTTAGATCTGGTAATTTCTCGCTGTTAAGAACATCATAACTTTGATCTTACTATTTCTGATCATCTTTTTGAGGCGAGTCTGCCAGTATCTACAAAGGCTGTGAACCGTATATTTAAATCCTAGGTAATTAATTCTTAACTGCTGTTAAGCTTTCTGATGTCCTGAGCTCATTACCACTCTCTGAGTCCTTATCAGTAGATGAGCTGCTTAATACCTACAACTCATAAGATGAAATATGAGGGTGTAAACTAGAACGGAGAGGGTAGGAATCTGAACTACACGTTCATTACATTACATGGAAGGGCCATCTGGTTAAATATAGGAAGGCTCTGGCTTTGGTTAGATCATCACATTATTCTAATATAATTAATACAAATAAAAATAATTGTAGATTTCTTTTTGTTACTTTAATTACTTAATTAATCCTTCCCCTAATAGTCCTATCCATGACATTGGCTCCTCTCACAGCTACAATGACTTATTACATTTCTTTAAAAATAAAATACTACACATCAGAAATGAGATTCCACTACCCGCTCTCTTGCTCTACAAAACTATTAAAACATTTTCTTGGAGTTATTAATACCCACATTTTAAAAATCAGCAGTTAATGTAGCTGTGGTAAAGCCTGTGCTTAAGAGACACAATTTGTTGTTGCAATTCAATTACAAGAATTTCTAACTCTTAATGGTATATTCAAGAAGTTTCAGTCTGGTTTCTGTGTTGCACAGAGACTGCCCTTGTCAGAGTTGTGAATGATCTGCTGATAAGCTCTGACTCTGGCTTTCCATCAGTTTAAATTTTTCTTGATCTAAGTGCTGCCTTTGATACTGTAGACCATTCCATTTTACTGAATCATCTTGAAAGCACAGTGGGACTGTCTGGCCTTGTCCTATCCTGGTTCAGATCTTATCTTTCTGATAGGTTTCAGTTTGTCTCTATTGCGGAGGTAAAATTGGCATTATTGGAAGATGTCTGTGGGGCTCCATTCTAGGTCCCTTGTTGTTTTCATTATATATGCTACCATTAGGTGACATTATCCGCAGACACGGAGTGAACTTCCATTGCTATGCTGATGATACCCAGCTATATTTGTTCCTAAAGCCAAGAATTTCTTCTGCCTGGGTGTTATTAGTTACTTGCCTTACAGACATCAAGCATTGGATGTCACAGAATTTTCTAATGTTGAATTCGGACTCACATAACCAACTCACATAACCAACTAAAATGAAATGCGGGATTACATGAGCTTGACGTCTGCAATCTCTCATCAAAACTTAAACTAGAAATTAAGAGTTTGGGGGTTTATCCTAAACTCTCATTTGCAACTCTTATTAGGGAAGTTACTAAAGTATCTGTGGAAGGGTTGGGAAGTCACTAACACAAGAAACAGAAAGATGAAGTCTTAAACACTACTTGGTGCACGATTTATTTTTACCACATGGTGGCACTGTTGCACAGTTATTACCAGCGATGGTAGAAGTGACTGGCAGTTCACCTTTGGTGCACAGGCAGGTGCACGAAATAACCAAAAACAGAAAGTACAAGAAAAAAAGAGAAAATAAAAAACTATTAACAAAACTACAAAATAAATGTGCTGCACTCTGCAGTATTTCCCCGACCGTCGCTACCCGCATGGTCCAGGTCTCCATCCTACACTCCACCATTCCCTCAAACTGTGTTCTGTATATACTTTTGGGGTCTGCCCAAGGTTCCCCCCGCTACTCCTAAGTTTGTTCTTTTATTGGTGTTCTCTGCCGGCTTATTTTTCATTCTGCAGGTGCAGATCTGAGGGAAGAATAGAGTGTTATTTTACAGGCCCAGTCACCCCCCCAAGGCCTGCACGCCTTCTCCGAACCTCTCTGGGTCACTGCCATGACTGACAGATGGATCTTACGGGGCTGCTGCCCTCATCCTGCAGAACCCTTTTTTCTGGTGTCCCAAAACATATGGTATCCCGCTTGTAGCTTGTTCAGAATGCCGCTGCTAGAATTCTGACTAAAACCAGGAAAAGTGAACATACTGTAGCGTGCATGGGGGAAGGCAGCAGCAGGGCTGGTAGGTGAAATAATCACATACAAAGACATAAGCCTGATATACGCTCCTTGCATGGAAGCAGGCTCTTTTGTACAGCGGTCTCAGTGCTATGCTTTAGTGCGAGAGGTTTTGGGTTCGAGCCCGCCCTCCTTCTGTGTGTGGAATGCCTCGCCCTGTGTGATGCGCCTGTCTGCGTTAATCGAGATCGTTACAATATTACCCCTGTTTTGGCCTCTCTACACTGGCTCCCTGTGCAGTACAGAATTGATTTTAAGATTTTGCTGTTAACTTACAAGACCCTGAATGGATTAGCACCTAGTTATTTGAAGAAGTTACTGACCCCATATCTTCCAAACCCCACTCTGTGAAAACAGAATGAGGGGAGGTTGTTGGTTATTCCTAGGGTCCACAAAAGCAACACGGGAGGTAGGGCTTTTTCTCGTAGAGTTCCGAAATTATGGAATGCTCTGCCTTCATTTGTCCTTCAAGCTGGGACCATTACAGTTTTCAAGTCAAGACTACAAACACACTTTTACAAAATGGCTCTAAGTGGATTTTAATGTAACTCTAAAATGCTGCTTCTGTATTATATGTATACTGTTTAAAATTGTATTGTGGTTTGTTCTTTTTTCTGTTATGTACTGTATAGTGCTTTGCAATACTTTTGTACAAAAAGCGCTATTTAAATGTAATAAATAAATTTGACTGCTTGTCTCTCAGTTCACTTTCTTGTTTTAGTTAATGTGTCGCTTATTTTTCAGTATGTTCTTTTGTTGACACCGTTAACATGTACCTCAATGCAGAAGTATTTGCAAGGCTATGCATCCTCCGCCTCACTTCTGCTATTTTTACTTTTTGTATACTTTGAAACATTTATTTTCTTTTAAATATTCATAAACTGATTTACGTTTTCTCCGTCATCCACTAAAAATCTTATATTTTCGTGTAAGTATTTCAATTTAGTTTTTGATCAAGCTAGTAGTTACTATGCCCAGCAATTGCCACAATAATCAGACTTTGATTGGCCAATATTATCAGATGATAATGTGTTTGTGAAGTGACAGAGAACCACGTCTGAATGTTAACTGAAAATCTGGCATCTAAATGCCTGCTGTATCCTAGGATACAGTGTAGGGCTGCTTATTACAATGTCAGAGTAAAAATAAAACAGCGTTTTAATCAAAATATTGTGTATTTCCTAGAAAATAGTACCAGGAAAATATTGAATAATAGACAAAAATCAGGTATAAATCAGTAAAAACAGACGCCAAGTTAAAAAAGAAATCCTATAATTTTCAGTAAAATTTGGATTAAACCGGAAACGCTGAACACTACTTATAATTTATGGCGGGAATTATTGTAAACAATTATATAGACGAGGGTTTTCAACCAGGTGTACTTCTAGGGTCATAGCGGCTACGCAGAAATGCAAAACTAAATGAAAATAATAATACTTTCTCTCTAAACCACTGTGAATATTTATTTATTTTTGGTTAGCAGCTCAAAGGTTAAAGCCTGACTATGTTCTCAAATTATCATCCATCTATACACATGCATGATTTTGAGTCATAGGTTCCCTATCAATTTGAAGACGACCACCAACCAATACTTTTGGGATATGCCTGTGCATTTTATGTCAGAGCTGTCGATAGGCCCCTCCGGGGAGTGACGACCTCGGTCGCACCTCCCGAGGGAACAAACAGTCATTCCACTGAGTTCACTTCCTTTTTCGCGTCACTTGAGTTTTTCTTGAGTTCCCCTGCACTATTTATATTGCTGGAAGTCGGCTTGGCAATTCCCCGCAATCAGAAACTCAGCTCAACATATAACTTTGTTATATATTTCTCTCTCTTTTCAACAGCTTGCATTGTTTTGCAATTGTAGTCTGCTTTCTAACTCCACAACATCTGCTGTTGTGCGTGTTTTTTCTCCAGCTATCATAGCTAAAAAAAATAATAATTAAAAATACATGTGATTTCCTCCACCAGGACCAAGATCTGCCGCTCCCAGCTGTTGAGTCGACCATCTCGGCCTGCCCACTCGGTGCGTTTGGCCTAATAAACAAATAAATAAAATAAAATAAAAATGTTCACAGTTCTCTCGCCTAGCAAAGTGACTGTTCTACCCCACAGCTTGCTGTTTTGTGTGTGTGTGTATTTTCATTGCTGATCCTGCAGTTAGAAGAAGAAAACAAGAAGTCACCAGCAGTACATTCTCTGTACCACAGCTCTTCACCCTGTGCTCCACCCTGGCATACGTTATATATTGCCCAGGTTGTGTGTGACTGCACGCGGTCCAAATCATTTGTCCATGCTGCACCTTGGGGCAGCACCGTGCTTTCCTGTACTGCTCTCAAGCCTGTGTATCCACCTCTGCATATATTTGTATTTTTTTTATTTATTATTATTATTTTTAAATCCAAAAGGGACATTTCAGTGAATTATCAACATTATTATTTGGTAGACACACACTAAAGTGAGCAACATTAAAACAATAAACCATTTCTCCTATCCTACTGAAAAATGAATATGGAGCTTTCGCGATTATCGATTTACTGCTACTTTTGGGCTCCAATAATGGCATCTGTGATTAAAAACACATCGAATTGTGGGTAAACTCGCTTGGAATTATGGAAGTCTGTCTGATCCTAATTTTTATTATCCTTGGTCAATGATTTAGTGTATCGTAGCCCTGTCTCCTTTTAGATGACCGACTTCTGTCTAATCCTGGGAATGAATTGTCTGGCCATCCAGTCCAGGGCACTCTGTTCCCTTTACAGAGCTCCCTCGCAGGTCGGGAGGGAGATTTATCACCAAGAATCATTCTGTCTCTGTCACAGCCCCCCTTGGCCTCAGGGGACCTGTGCCCTGATCACGACGCTGGCTTTTATTTTGCTATTTGTTTAGTTGCTGTGATGTGATAGATATTATAAGCTAACCACTTTTACTGACAATTTTCCAAAACACATCATAAACACTTAAACACAATTATTAGTAAAACGTACATTTTATTTTGCTTTTTGTAACACAACGTACACAAAAGCTGCTATTAATTTGGAATTTCAATAAATGCAAATTATCACAATAACTTGGGAGAGGCTGTTGCTGTGACTTTTTTAGGTAGTTGCATTAATGTCAGGCTAGTCGCTGCACTTTCTATGTCCCGAAGCATGAACACTTTCCTTTAAGCCTTTTAACTTCTCACAGAAACTGCCATTTGGGGGTCCCCCTGGCAAGCTTGGCCACTGAACCGCCCCCCACCCCCAATGATGCTCCTTATGCAGACAATTTTAGATCATTTATAATAACAGAAAGTGAATTTGTGTGTTTCTGAGTCTTTTTTTTTTTTTTTTTTTTTTTTTTTATTATTCCTTGCATCGAAAGAATTATTAAAAGTTTTAAGAATTACTATTTGGAATTCTATCCTTAAACAGTTTGTCAGTCCCAAACAATTGTCATAAATTACATATTTAATAAATGGGAAAAAAGTAACATTTGTTAATCAGATTATCCTGCCTTTAGTTTTATTGCAACTGTGGTGCCATTCAGTACAGCCCTCCAGACAGAAGGGGTACAGTTTAAAACAAAGATTGAAAACCACTGATACAGACCATCTGTTTTCTGTTTATAGACCAGTCAAGGACATGGAGCAAGAGATCCTCTTGGGACGGGGGACGGGAGGGGGGATTTTAATAGTGTTTTGAAAAGGGTAGACGAGTATCTGCCAACATTTCTTATTATAATGCAATCTTTTTAAAAAGATTACTATAAAATACATTTACTGGTATTTTTATATTTAAACTAACCTAACCCTAACCGGTGAAGAAGTTACACTCACATAAGTTAGGATACCAATATCTAAGCTTACTATATGACTCCATGTACACCAGGACAGTTTGGGCAGGTCTACACTTACCAGAATGCATTAGGGTGTGATTTGAAAAGCCTGAACTGTTCCAAACTGACCTAGTGTACAAGAACATTATACAGTAACCCTACCAATACCCAAACAGTTGCCTAGTATTCAATCTCTTATTCTAACCTTCCAAACTGTAGCTGCCAACATCAGACACCACAAGTGATAAAAAAATAATAATTTTCCCAAAATAAGTACTTGTTTTGCAGCTTAATGTGAATATTAACAGCTTGACCAATCCTATATTATCATTTAATCCATTATTGGAGTGTAGTTACAACTGTTCATAAGATCCAGTTCAGTTTTGACAGCTGGGGTTTCAAACAAGCCTTCCTCGTTGACATATTGCTATTGGCTTAGGACACATCATTTGGTGTGATCAACATAAATGTTATTTTTACAAAGACAAGTTCCAGTAACCACTCGAAAAACATTTTCTAGATAACATTTACACATTCTCAACCCCTGGACGACCCCTGGTGTCTGGCTTTCATCATAGATTTGTGCAAATGTGCTTCTCGTAAACTAGATGAATTTGTTTCATATTATTACAGCTGCCAATAAACTGAAGTGTGTCCTTTTAGCAGAGTTACAGAACTTTGTGAAAGTGAAACAATACACAGTGTGGTGCATGTGCTATCAAGGGTTGACGAGCTTGTGCAATAAATGTCAGCGAGCGGCAGGCGCCCTCTCCAGACCCTTCAGAAGGTGCTGCAGTGACTCAGAGCCGTTTCTTCACAATGAAGGTAAGATTGTTTTATTGTTCTCTGTTCTGGCCTCCAGCAAAATGTTCACAGGCTATCGTTCAGATCATGTGTGAGATTACCATATTTTATTCTGAAATTTATTCAGCTGTTGCCAGTCTGTTCAGATTATTATTTTTTTTTTGCTCCAGTGTAAAATGTCTCCATGTCTTTTTCACAAAAACAGAAAGAAATAACAACTGAACTGTATTCATTGTATTGTTTTATTACACATGTAATACATTTAATAGTGTCTCTTGTCTCTTAGCAAAAACTAGGGCATATACAATGGAGCAAAATCTTCTGTGATGTGATTCAGAGCAACAGCTGGGATTTGACATTAAGAGTTGCCTTTGGAAATGCTAAGAGCAGGGAGTAGCTGTTTACATTTTTTATGTATTATTTCATGACCTTTTGGTTTTGTTTAACTTGGATAATAAAAAGGTCTTTATCCAATACATATGAATATCAGTATCCTCGAACATAATATATTGAGATATATATATATATTAGGACGGTATATATATATATATATATATATATATATATATATAATCGATATCAGTTTTCATTGGACTGGTCATTAAGCTGTAGTCAAAGTTAACCTGACCAGTCCAGGGGATTAAAACATTTGTGGCACAAAAAGGAATAATGCGAAGCATGCATTATTATTATTATTAAATTTAGTACAATTCTATCAGGTGGCAATTGTTAACCAACTGAATAGGAACATTAAACAAATTCCAGGTTTACATGTGCCTTGCTTTCTGCGTTTCTCTTTTGCAGGTAGTGGTGACATTAGTTCTGTATGGCCTTGCTGGACATCTTCATCTTATTTGTGAAGTTGGGTAAGTTTAAAAAAAAAAAAAAGAAAGATACTTCAAAGGTTTGGGATGCTGATTGTTACAAGCATTCACAACCATTGCTACAGTATGCCTGAGCCTACATTTACTCTATAGGAAATGTTTATTTAATTAAGCTCTGATAATGATGTGTCCTCCATGCGACTGTTGCATTAAAATGAATTTAAAAGGCTGCAGTCTTTTTTTTTGTTTTGTTAGCAGCTTAATTGTACATGTACAGAATAGCAGATTTTGCGAGTGCTCTGCAGTGTGATTACACAGGACTACACATCTGGCTAGATTTAAATGTACTAGCAGGACTTACATGGGCTATACACTTCGGTGGGGTTTGTATTTTGAAACACTAGCTTATTTATTTACAGCTGTGTAAGTCCTGTGAATTGCCAGTGGTCTTCATACAGGGACTGGTCAGAATGTGATGGCTGCACAAAGACTCAGGTAAGGTAACAAAGCTTAAATATTGACAACAAATATTCCTAATTCAATTTGGAACCCTGATGTCATTACTATCTGTAGTTGACTAATGTGCAATGCACAATAATAATAATAATAATAATTATAAATAGTTGTGATTAGAAACCGGAAAACAGTGCCGTTGCTATTTCAGTCATAGAAGTCTTTAAAGTACATGTTTAAGCTTTTCTTCAGTCTGAATATTTTTAACTTCGGATATTGCTGTATCTGCTGTGTGGAGCTTTATGATTGGTGGATGGAAGTTTAGAGGTTAAAGGGGATAAACAAATGTTATCAAATGAGCTGTTTTGCAAACCAGTTCGCACACAGATACTTTCCAGGGATCGCTCACTAAGTCTGTCTCGATGTGTCTCGTTCATTTGTTTGAAAGACTTGGAGAGAAGTCTTGTTTATAAAAGCAGGCAGCAATTGCAGATGATAGGAAAGTATTCCAGATCCTCACATAAATAGGATGACCCGAGCACATTTCCACAGGCAACTTGTACGTTTTGCTCACAAGCTCTCGAACTGAGCCCTTATTTATTTCTTTGTGCTACTTGAGAACCTCTTTAATAACACCCCCCTCCCCTTAAAAATGATTACATTTCAACATACATTAGCCTTAGAGCATTTTGCCTCACACAGAAACATTCATCTGTTTTGTTCTGTTACAAAATATAAATCAGCTTTGATGTTTTCAGAACAAATTGTTTTTACAGTATTGTTGTATTTGATTTCACAGACACGTAGCCGCACAGTGTTAAATTATGGGCAATATGGAGGAAGACCATGTTCTGGTGAGCCAGTTGAGAGAAGGGCTTGTGTGCCCACAAGAGGGTGTCCAATAGAAGATGGCTGTGGAGACAGGTTCAGGTGTTCCTCAGGTGAGAAGGACTGAAAACACAATCTTTAAAGATTCCTTTAATAAATATGCCAAACATCAAAAGAAGCTTATCACCATTTACTTTCGTAAAAAAATAAGGTATGTAAATGATGGACATTGACGAAATGTTTTTGGTTTCTTCTTAATCACTCGATCATTCGTCCTCGACCATGACATGCTTGAGTGACTATGATTGAAGCATATGCACTTAATCACCTAATTAGTGAGACAGTTGATTGGACACTGGATGTGGAGTGATTATGCAGTTGTTGAACTGCAAGCTTGAATAAAAGCAATAAAGAAAAATCACAGAAAACAAGAAATATGCTACGTCTGTCCAGAAAGCAGTGCCTTCGTGCAATCTGCATGTTGGAGGCTGGACTACAGCAGCGTACTGTGGCTTGCCGTCTTGGGTGCTCAGAGCCAGCAATTTCAAACCTGGCAAGACGGTATAACCAAACACACACTGACAATTACAGGCTACAGACTGGGAGACCAAGCGCCACAACACCTCCCAAGATCAATAGATCATTTTGCAGCATCTTCGTGATGTCAATTGTTAATCAGCACAATAAAAAGTCACTGCACCTGCTCTAAAACAGAGTTTGTCTTTTTTCTATCACGTCTAGTGAATTCTGTCCAAATATAAGTAATATGTTTTGTTTGATGCTCAGTATATAACTAGCCTCCCTTACTGAATATATGTTAGGTTAATAAACTTAATACATAAGAACCATTAAAATACATTTGTGAGTTTTATTTTCTCTGAAAGGAGGGGAAAAAACGTAATGAAGTTTGCAACAATTATACTGTAACTGTAAAAGTAAGTCACGTCAGTAGTTGGTTCGGTAACTTTTTTGGGGGGTGCAGTGTTCTATCCGAAGCAGAAACAAGTGTGGTTTTCTTATTTCTGACCACATTCGAAAAGATTTTTATTTTTTTGCTTCAGTGGTGTTTTTTTTTTTTACACCAATTACAATTAATACAAATAAATAATTAAATCCCTTGTTTTTTTTATTAGTGGTTTGCTAATTTCCTAGCTTACCTTTTTAAACTAATCTTTTTAATGCGGTTTTAGAGTAAAGAGCTTTGGAAATCTAGCCCTTGGTATTCTCCCAAACAAGGAATGTTTAGCTTGCTGGTGAGAATTGCCCTTTCTTCCCGAATGATCATTCCTTGCAGTCAAACCAGCTAAGGCCACCGAAACCCCAGTTCCCCTTAAACACGAATGGACTCATTTTAGATCAAATTTACAATTAACCGTGAATAACCAAATTTACAAATACAGCCACCTTGATCGCACCAGTTTAGTACCTTACAATTATCAGGTCCCACTACCTGGGACCAATTAACCTTCTCACACAGATACTTTTATTCAGAACAGTGGTCCCCCGAGTAGTGGTGACACAACACAACGACAGACGCACTATTAATGATTTTTATTTCGTATACAATTTACTATTCTAATTAAAATTCAGCACACTAAAATGAAAATACAAGTTTCAAATATAATTTGCTTTAAATAATAGAACAGGTCTATTAAAATTAGCAGCATAGTCAGAAGTATAAACAAATAGTTCATGGGGTAAAAAATAGTAAAGATTGCAAATGTGTTTCAGTGAAATGACAGACAATATAAGAAAACGCTGAAAAATCAACCAAAACTAAATCACACAAAACTTCGTGCATTTCAATCAATTATCAAATCAAAAAGCAAAACAATAGTGAAACACAGCACGCAAAATATAACTTAATATACTAACCGTGAAAGAATTATCCAACGTGCTCAACAGCTGTCATTGACTGAAACGCGTATACAATACCGTCCTAATACCTCTAACATATCTTCAATTACTGTGGCTAAGCCGACCGAACAAGCTATAGTTAATTTTCACAAACAAATGCTACACGAAAACGGAATGGGGGTAAAAAGCATCATTATACTGGTCAAGTTACACAAGAAGATACTGAATAAAATAATTCGCGGAACCGACAGTACTCACCAAACGATACCGAAATAACAACGTTTAATTTTATCCAGCACGGCACAGTTCCAGCTACTCAGAATTTTATTAAACGCTGATGAAGCGGGGGCGTGTCCCCAATCGACCAACTCCTAGCTCAAAAATATGTCCTGGTGTACGTAAAGCAATTATGCAGTTTAGAACAATACAAAACTGTTCAATAACAGAGGTAACCACATGAGTGCTACAATCATAAAATAACGTGGTTTGTTTGTTTGTTTTTATTTCAGCTGTCTTTGTTTAATGAATTATTTTCGTACTCTACAACATTTAAACATGTGCAAGTTTCTTGAAACCTCTTTTGTTCTTGCAGGCCAATGCATCAGCCGGTCACTGGTGTGCAATGGGGACCAGGACTGTGAAGAAGATGGTTCTGATGAGCAAAGATGTGAGGAAATGATGAAGTGTGAGGAAGATAAAATCCCTCCAAATGCTGAACTCACTGGTGCAGGGTATGGTTGTACATTCACCTTTGAACAATAAACAAAAAGAAGAAAATACAAAAAAATAAAACTACACAGATGGTTACATTTATCTTCCAAAATGCCACCGGTCAATATCAGTATAAAACGGTAACCTACTCCTGTTTGAAAATTCGGTTGCTCAAGTGGACTCAAAGTTACTGTCCAACGACAACCCAGTTGCTAAGAACATTATTCTCACTTAATTTGTATTTATTTATTTGTTTACTTAACCAGGAAATGTACCCATTGAGTCTGGGTCCTCATTTACAAGTGGGTGCTTACTTCTTCTATAAGGCTGGCTTCACATCGCATCCCAAAAGCAAAATTGTTACATTTCCCACAATGGTATATTTTAATATATGGCCACAGGAGGACATAATAAATGAATCATTGATAGCTCACACCCGTCCTGGTTCTCTGCTTATTCATTTAGAAGAGAATATATTCTCTTCAGCTTGTTTCTCCTGCAGGATATTTTTGTCCATTTTTTTGTCCTTTTTCCATTTTTAGATTTGACATTCTAAAGGGTAAGGTCAGGAACAATGTCATTAACACAAAAAGCTTTGGTGGACAGTGCCGGATAGTGTTCAGTGGGGACCACAGATATTACTACAGACTGACACAGTCTCTCCAGAAATACACATTCCAGGTGGGTTACTGTAGTCCACAAAGCCTCTTCAGTAAATTTATCAGTGAGAAGTGAAAAGTTACTAGACTTTGTCTATTCTTTAGCTACTTTATTATAATAAAAAGAAGAAATGTATGTGAAACTCAGAGCTACTGTGTTTGCTGTTATTGTTTAAGAGTATTTAATTTCCTTTTGGGATCTTACATCTCTAAAGGACCACAACGTAGCTCAATACCCGACTCACTAGTCAACAAACTGGAGAAGCTAATTAAAATTATAAAATCAAATTTCACATATTGTGACAGCCATCTAGTTAAAAATATAAATTCCTTAGATTGCAATTTTCATTTGTGTCGTATGTTGTACCTGACTGGCTTATCCAGCAATGCAGGGCCTGCATTGTCCAAGACAACAGACATGCTGCATCAGGGCCCCAAATCTCAGAAAACTTTGACACAGCAGAAGACACACCTACCTCACCGAGGCCAATCTCAAGTGTTTTGACCAGTGTATTTCCAGAGAGGCAAGAGATAATAAGAGAGGGAAAATAAAGACATTAATACAAGTGACAAATAAATAAAATGTGCTTTTTGGTGCAGGTAAAAATCAAGAATGATTTCAGCTACGAGTTTTACAACAGCACTTGGTCCTATAACAAGCAAACAGAAGACATCAAGAAGTCAAGCCACGATGGCAGTTTTCACCACCATAGTGATATTGCATCGAACAATGAGAAGGTAAGATGCACCACCTCTGATTCTTTCTACTGTCAGCCATTTTCCAAAGAGGTAACTTTTTGTAGTTTTAAATATGAAAGCCTCATGACGCTGGTTTGGTTGTGCATTTCAGAGCCATCAGTTGATGATTATCAGGAATGAGGTGGAGGTTGCGCAGTTCATGAACAGCCCACCTGAGTTCCTGACCCTCTCGGAAATCTTTTGGAAGGACCTGTCTCTCCTCCCAGTTACTTATGAATACAGTGCCTACCGCAAACTCATTGAGAGCTATGGAACTCACTTCATAAAGGAGGGCTCTCTGGGTGGGCTGTATAAACATGTGTTTTATATGGATCCTGAGAAGATGAATCAGAAAGGTAGACCGTCCATTTCATACCATATGTTGTGGTAGCATTCTGAAGGGGGAGGGACTTTGCTAGAAACAGAGACTAGAGACTGACATGGACTGGAGCATTTTAGCAAACTCCTGCAAGCGTTCTTTATTCGTACTATTTTATGGTATTTGCAGTCATTCTGAGTGTACTGGGATATTTTGCTCGTCTCATTTTTCCCTAAACCTGCCTTTGAGCTACTTTGAGATTGTCTGGAGAATCCTAAGTGCTGGCAAAGCCTTGCCCGTTCTATTCAAACCAGGTGGCATTGACCTGTTAACTCTGCCCCCCCCCTTCCTGCTGTACAAATGAGGTCTGAATGTGCATTGAATGAAATGAGGAAAGGGCATCAGTGCAGGCAGTTAAGAACCTGTAGAAAAAATTGTAAAAAGCATATTCTTTAATAAAGCATAACCTGACGTTGTGTTATCATGTTAACATTTAAAATATATATATATATTTATTTTATCAATGGTTTAATTACTAGCCATTGCTTCCAGTTTTTTTTAAGTGTTTTGGTGAAGGTTAATGTTGAGGTTTTGCAACAATGAATGGCAGCATAGATACTGGTTTCACTGGAGAGTACAGTACCTTGTCATGTACAGGTAAAGCTGTTTATTCCAAAAAGCTATGAACACCCCCCTGGAAGCCACATTAAATCTCCAGAACAATCAGAGTCTGTGCTGGCAGTATAATTATCCTCAGAGTGTTTATACACTTTATTCCTATTTGTCTGATGGACTAACTTACTGCTCACCCCATAAATCAGTGTTTTTGGCCACAGTTTAGATAGATGTTCTTGGCAAAATAGTAATCTGGATAATACAGAATTCTCACTCGACACTCTGTGGTGGTGCCCAGATCAACCAATCAAACCCAGGAAACAACTCCAGGGGTTCAGTTTTTTATTTGTGTCTGCATCAGTTCAGTTTTCCAAGCACCTCCAGAATGACCCCTTTTACTGTGTGGAACTCTGAAGACAGTATGTGAATTGGTCAACAACTGTACGTAGGCCATTTCATTATTTTGCAATACGATGTAGAAGGAAATGTAAGAACCTTAATATAATCTAACACAATACAAATTGTGAAACATCACTATCTGTATATCTGTGGTACTTAGGGTAGTTTCTGCCCAAACAGCCTGATGTTGTTTTTGTTTTTCAATAAAGGTATTTCCAAGACCGATGCTGAGAAATGTACATCTTTCAGCGTTAATTTATTTTTTGTAAGAGTGAAACACTCAGCATGCAACAAACTAATTGAAGCGCTCAAAACTGAAGAAGGTAAGGTAACAAACAAAAAACACCCAGTGATATTTCTGAAATAAGTATAAGGTATTGTAGTGGTTTTAGACCCTCTTGTGCTGTTAGAAGAACTGGAGATGTAAATGTAGACACACTATTGGCATACCCACTTGATGACATCTGTATACAGAACTGTAACTGGGCTTGACTACTTCGACGTGATTTAAAACAGGTTTCCTGAATTCTTTTGTGTGTTTCTGTGCTGAAGGGATTTCCCATGTATTGAGGATGGTCCTATTGAGGCTGCTAAAAATTAGACTTGTTCAGTTCATTTGCCCGTTGACATACTGCAGAAATATCTGAATGACATTTAGCATTGCAAGCTTCACTTTTCTCTCAGAGCCAAGTTATTTTATAAATTACAAAACAAGAATAATAATTTAGGAACAGCTTGTTGTATCTTGTCTCTTTTTTTTTTTTTTTTTTTTTTTTTTTTTAGGACTTGCGTCTCAAAAAATAAAAGGTGTGTCATCTATTATTGGAGGGAGTGCTGCTTTTTCATCTGGGCTGAATTTTTTGGAGCTGAACAACCCTGCTGGGAACAGTGAACGATATGCCAGGTGGGCTGGCTCTGTGAAAGACAATCCCAGTGTCATCAAGCAGAAGGTTAGACATATTACTATTAAGATTACTACCATACACTTTACTGATTGCCACTAAAGAGCTGTGCTCCTTGGCAGAATAGTTATTTGGTATTTCCTGCTGTCACAAAGGCTCATCACACCATGAATAGTCAAGTTGCTGTGAAATTAATTATGATACAAAGAATAATGTATACCTCAACAAGGCTGTAATTGAATCAGAAAGCACGTAGGGTATATTCACGTCACCTGAACCCAGAGTATTGCTTGTTTGGAAAAGCTGATGTCAGACAAACTGAATGTTTCCTGTCTTGTCATCAAGTCTAATTTAATGTGTTAGGCAAACAAACTAATCATTTTGCATTGTGTTTCCTTTTTTTCCCCACCTGTAGTTGACACCTCTGCATGAACTGGTGAAAGAGGTGACGTGTGCTTCAGTGAAGAGGTATAACCTGAAACAAGCGATTGAGCAGTATCTGAATGAGAATCACCCGTGTAACTGCAAGCCTTGTCAGAACAATGGCCTTCCTGTGATTAAAAACACCCAGTGCGACTGTGACTGCAAACCAGGCACCACTGGACTTGCCTGTGAACATGGAACTCCTCAGGAAGAGCAGCCAGGTCGTTTTACTAAGATTCATTTCTATTGTGTATTAGTATATAAACAATACCTGCAGGAGATTAACAGAAGAATCAAAGTGTTTGTTTTAGTAAACACCTGAAATTAAACCAAATTTAGGAAGAGATAAAAACAAATATCCAACAGTGTAGCTTGCAGGATTGCCTTTGAGGGAATGTGCCAGTTCCAAGTAAGTGGGTGTCTATTTAGTTGCTATAAGGAGGCTCTACACACCACTGTTTAGATCATTATATGACCTTCTGTGTGCTAGGCTTATGAAAGTCAAACATATAACTGTGCATGCAAGTCTTTTTACCTATTTTGAACATTTAGCAGTATTTCATTGTTTAGATCAATTGAAAAGACGCTGCAGTCTTTTAAAGGAAATAAAGCAGCCTATTGTAAAGGAGAACTGATGTCTTTTAGGCGTGATTGATGGCAGCTGGAGTTGTTGGTCTTCCTGGAGCATCTGTAGAGAAGGTCGAAGGTCCAGAGATCGAAAGTGCGACAACCCCAGCCCCAGTGGGGGTGGAAAGTCCTGCATTGGGGAGCACACGGACTCCAAGCTCTGTGAGGATGAAGAAGTGAAATATCTACGGTGAGGGCAAAAGAGAGTGATAAACAAAAGATTTTAAAAAATAGCAATTAACAACATGACTAATTAATGTCTTCCTGTAAACTATTCCTATTTATAATAAGATCAAATCAAAGTATGACCTTATAAATTAGTCAAAACTTTGGTACATCACCCTACTGGAAATTCAGGAATCTTGGTTACCTCAATTTTAACCCACTTTATTGTACTGGTTTCCTGTTGAAAACCCAGCTGATATATCCAAATACATCACATTTAGAACAGCTTGTCTCGTTGTTATTTTTAGTGTTAAAGAGATAATATTAGGTCACTGCAGTAAATGAATGGCCTCATTGCATGCTAGTCACATAGAATTGGATTAATTGTTTGCATGCCTTTTTATGGTTTCCTTATTTTTTTCCTTTTCAAGTCAAATTGAACCACATTGTTTTGACACAACTCTTGTACCCATCAAGTCATGCCAGTCTCCCCCTCCACTCATTAATGGATTGGTTCAGGTAAGAGTAACAACACCAGAGCCACATAACACAGCAATATAATTCAAAGTCTCTTAAGCAGTGATGTTGAATTTTGTTTAAAAAAATATACTCCATATATACTAAAAAATATCACTATGGATGTGTTTTATGTGAATGATAATGCTAAACAACAAAACATATATTTGAAAATAATATCACGCCACTCAGAAGCCATCTTTGTTTCCGCTGAGATATTATAAAGAACTGCACCGTTACCTGTTTAGATTTGATTGAATGACTACCCCTCACCACTGATACCCTTTAAAGATATCCATTGGCCGCAAAGGTTTTTATTCTGGAGGTGAAAATTGAAAATATATCAATAAAAAAAGTCAAACAGTGGAGGTTTCATTTGGTTAATTTTGATTCTGAGGCCTGAACATTTCAACTGCTGTTTTCCAAGCTGGGAGGTCTAGAATAAACAGTGGCGGGAGACCCGACAATGTTTGGTCAGATCAGATCTTTAATGGTAAAAGCCAACTCTTCTGTTTTTGTTTTAACCACAGGATCCCAAAGACCTTTACCCAGTTGGCAGTAAAGTTGTGTATTCCTGCATAGAAGGATATTACGTTGTGGGGGATCCTGTAGCAAAGTGTGGTGAAGATCTTCATTGGCAGAGATACTCTATTCATTGCCAGGGTAAGTATTGCCATCATCGTCATTAATTGAACAACAGAGAGTGTGAAATCAGACTCTTGCCAGCTTACCATTATAGAGATGCCAATGTTGGATGAACTCAAAGAGCAACACTTTTGCTGAAGAATGTCCCTGCTGAAGGCGCACAGTAAGATAACAAAACCAGGAGGTCAACTATTAAACTATGCCGTGTTAATATCATTAAACTAAAATACAGATAGTGTCAGTAGTACTGAACAGTAAACAGCAGACCCATTTTAGAGGGTTTTTTTTTGTTTGTTTTTTTTCCAAAATGATTGTGTTTGCCTGTGGTGCTTAAACACCGGGATACTTTTACAAATAAAAACTGTTCTTTGTTTTTCACAGGCGCGGTCTGTGGGCCTCCGACTCTGCAATCTGATGTCACTGGCACTCCCTGGAAAACAAGCTATGAGATAGGAGAGAAGATTTCCCTGTCCTGCCCACCTGCAAAACAATTAGAAGGGGCTTCAGAAATTATGTGTGACTCCAGTCTAAATTGGTCACCTAAGTTAACAGGCACACAATGCAAAACAGGCAAGAAATCAATTTAAAGAGAACACACTGAACTGCTGATAAAGTATGTTCATACAGTATTCAAGCAATAGAGTTAGAGGGAACTGCTGTGTAAGAAAGTCAACTTCCAAGGTAATGCCCTGATAATTAGGGTTTTAAAAAACATTAAGCAGTGCTGTTTATTTCTATTTTAAACATTTAAATTCTGGTGCTTCCTGAATATGGTTATGACATATATTTACACAAACTATATGTCCAAAAGATTCTGGATTTCTAGTCTGTGGCATGTTTAGGTTGTGAAGCAGCGGAACACACTTGTACAATTAAAACATATCCAGAAGGACTCTTGTTGGCCTATGTTGATGAGAAGCAAACCACTGTTTTGTTATATAGTAGTACCAGTCGTAGTTCACACATTACCCCATGACTTTTGATTTATTTCAGTGTTACGTGATAACCGGGAAGCACTAGGAGGCCAGTGCCAACCATGGCAAAAAAAACACAATTCAGAGTGTGTCTGCAAAATGCCCTACGAATGCAAGTAAGTTCTTGTAGAATTATAATTTGTTTCAAGTCTGGACCTCTAATCATATCTTTGTATTCTTAAAGGTTGCATAGAAACAAATAACCGATGAGACACACTGTATTCATGTTGTAGCATTTGTTCTCAAGGTTATAGAGCATAAGTAGACTTTAAGGACAGGCATGTTGTACTAAAGAAAGTAAAAGGCTTTTAAAAGAAACTAAGTGAAAACATGAAAGTGTAAAAAAAAGTGATGAAACCCTTCTGTTACATAACTTTTCTTACTAAACGTATTGAAAAATTAGCGTTAAACTTGCTGAGTAAAAACTCTAAATATCCATAATGAGTAGGAAGAATTTTCCAACTGCGAGGCTTACTGCTAGTTACGTATTACTTATTTAGCACACAAGCAACGGGTCATCTGCACACTAATAAATTTAATTACTTGCAAAACTATTTTGCCAGTAACATTTAGTTCAATATAATCTAGTTGTTTTGTATAAAAAAAATCTCTACTTTCATTTCTACTATACTGTATACAGCATATTTATACAGCATACCGTGTTCTTAAAAATCTATCATCAATACACTGTTGTGTATAAAACCGATTAGACATTGTTCTTCTGTATGTTACGCAATTTTTCTAAATATGAATCTGTGTGTTTTCTGCTATCAACCACACTGACACTTCATCTCCCCAGGTCTTCTCTGCATATCTGTGTCACAAATGCTAAGACCGGGCAAACAGACGCCCTCACAGTTTGTAAGGTCTATGCCCTGGAGTGCCTGGGGCGGGCATACACCCCTGCTGACGAGAGTACCTGCAAGCTTCCAGGCTTCCAACCCAAGCCCTGCCCTGCCTGTCAGCTGTGGGAGAAGTGTGATGGTATGTTATAACATGTACAGCAATTGCGGCAAAAGTTGTATGGATTTGCAAAATAATTTTCTTGCATCAATCTTTGAAACCAATGGATTAACTGCATTTTCACTACAAATAATGTATATAGTGTTGGAAAAAGTGTTGGACCACCTACGCTGGTTTGTGGTGCCTGGGTGATGGAGCAATTATTGCCTGTTTTAATCCACTAAGACACCTTACTAAGTACCTAGGGATACATGATTAGATAACTGCCCTCTCCTCATAAATAGGATTTTAATCAAATGTTTTTCCCTAAAAAATGCAGTGAATACTGCCAAGACTGGTACAGAATTCAATCTGATACTTAATATTTCAGAATTTTGAGTTAAAATAAAGAACAGATTTTCTATCTGTTCTTTATTAGAAGTAAATTGATAACAATTTTGTCCCACTACTTATGTAAGAGAGTTAACTCATTGAAATATTTGCATATGTTCACTGTGTATTGTTGGAATTTAGGCACTGAATTGTGACATGCAGTGAGATTAAAATCCCTGTCCTCCCAATACTGTACATTATATTTCTGTTCTCAGAGCAAACCAACATATGCGTATGCAGAGGAATTGAAGAATGCTCAGAGAATGGCAGCAGTATCTGTGTCCTTGCTGGAGAGAACCATTTCAAACAGACAATGTCTGAATGTGAAGCGGGCTCGAGGAGATGCAGAGGAGAAAACATATCTGTTGTCAACATCAGACCATGTGAAGCACAAGAGTAAAGGACGTCACTATTTACTATTGCCTCTGGTTAGAATGGATTTCCACGTATTTCACTTAAGAGCCTTTTTCTTATTGCATTCCCTGTGATAATAGACCCGCTTTTTTGGTTGTCATATACAAATGCATCTAGTGCTACAGAGAGCTATGTTAGAACTCAATTTGTACAGACTAATCTAGGACATTGTATTAAACCCTTTTGTATTTGCATAAAATAGCCTTTTAAGGTCTTGCTTGTATAGAACTTGAACTTCTTATTTACATATCTCCTCCCAAGTAGCAGGTGGAGTCTGAAGGTAGTTTTTCATATGATAGCATGGCAAGAGTAGAATTGCCTTCATGTCAGAACTACTAATTGCTGAGCACTGACTGTGATTTCTGTCATAATAGCAGGGTACTTATATCTTACTCTGTGCCTGCGAATTTCTTTGACTCTGTACTAACTGAAAAGCACCCAAAATAAAAAAAAAATGTATTTGACTTTTCCTGTGTGTGTGTGTGTGTGTGTGTATTGTTTATTCAACAATGAATATTACACTGTGTAGTCCTTTTATAATTTGGTTTATTGATTAGTGGACAATGTTGGAGGACTCAGACACATTTTCGGTTTATTAGCATTCATTTCTTAGAAATTGTTAAGCAAACATTGTAAATGTCAACAAGGCAAAGGTTGATATATTTAAAAAAAACATGTTATTTGGAAGCTATGAAAGATTTCATACTCTAGAGACACTTTTTTACACAGAGAATTGTGAGAGTCTGGAACAAACTCCCCAGTAATGTTGTTGAAGCTGACACCCTGGGATACTTCAAGAAGCTGCTTGACGATTCTGGGATCAATAAGCTACTAAAAACCAAATCAGCAAGATGGGCCAAATGGCCTCCTCTTGTTTGTAAATTGTCTTATATGTACTTAGGACCAACCTCACTTTATCCCCTTAGCAGGAGATTTCATACAAGAAGTTTAGTTTACAGCAGGAGATTTCATACGAGAAGTTTAGTTTACAGGTATGATTTATGTGATTCCGTAAACCGTAGATAAGAATAAAATACACAAAGCATGATCAGGAAAAGATCAAAGATGTTTTTTTTTTTTATTTTAAAATCTGAATGCAAAACAAAACTAAATAACAAAGCATAGTGAAGTACCCTTCTACGTTCAGATATATTATGTT
Organism: Polyodon spathula; assembly: GCF_017654505.1. Classification (NCBI taxonomy): domain Eukaryota; kingdom Metazoa; phylum Chordata; class Actinopteri; order Acipenseriformes; family Polyodontidae; genus Polyodon; species Polyodon spathula. Next base: position 74,560,218 of record NC_054535.1, read on the forward strand.
CCAAATACAATATTTTTATTTAAAAAGTGTATTTCGTGTGATGACATTCTTTCAATTTGGTTATTAAGCCAATAACTGAATGTTAAACCTCAAACCTATATAGAGTAAGTACAGAATAAGTAACCTATTGCTACTATGGCTGAAAAAGCATATTGCGATTAGAGATGGATCCAGTGAAGCACGATCCCTGGTATGGTAAATTAATTGCAGCCCTTGCAATAAGACAGCTCTTGTTCTGTTCCATACATATATCATCAGCATTGTCCATCATGCACAAGATTCACTTCTAGTTTGGCACATTTCATTGCCCCCACGAAGCACAGATTCAGAGAACGTTTATTTTTCGTTGTCCCAGTTTCAACACAGTAGCGTTTTCCATCCTTGGGGCAGTTGTATGGCAACAGGCACTCACACTTTGAGTCTGGGGGGAAAAAATGGGTATGAGCATTTAAATTGCATGCATGCTGTATAAAGCATGACAATTCAGTATCTATACAATGAATAGAAGAAATGTCTTATGATGGCGTATTTTCAATTCACATTTTCAAACCAATGCAGCATGGCACTCGCTAGGAGTTGCAAGCTTGCATAGAAACAAATGTCCAAGCATCTATATATGAAAAGGTACCAAATCAGTATGCTACAGGCTTGCACACATAATGAAGAAAAAACCATTTAAAAGATAATAATTTAAAAAAATTAAATAATCTTTAAATCCTCATAGAATTAAGAATCTTTACATGAGCATGTTTCCCATTCGTAGCAGGTGTCCAGCCCACAGGACTCGCGCTTCTCACTCTTATCAGCCAAGCCAGCCCTGAATTCAGCCCACTCGAGGGCAGCTCCACCTGGACAAGGACCTTCACTGAGGAATTGCAGCTTCTCTCCCAGACACCTTCCAGCGTGAATGGCGCAGGAGGATTTCAGCAAAGAAAGACCAGTTTTTGTATCAAATATGCAGATATCTTCTACAAAGGACCTAGAAAAAAAAAACAGAAATCCAAAACAAATGTGTGTTTATTCCTCTGTATTGCTACAAATTCTGAAATTGATAATGGTAATAATTTTTCAACTGTGTGTCTGGTAAATTAACCTGGTATAATAAGTCAATTGTCTAAAGCAATTAATATGTAACATTAAAATGTGAGCAGGTTTTACATTCCGTCACATATAATAACTGCGATATAAGGTCTGCTATAATGCATTAACTCTTTGGGGTCCAAGCTATTTTCTGTTGTTAGATTATGTCTCTTACAGTGCCTGAGTAAAAATATTTAAAGGGTCAGGTCGCGGCGAGATTTTTAATATTAGGCGTACCCTAAGATTGCACAGGAAAATAAATAAATAAATAAATACACTTACCTGCAGTCTTGTTCAGGTGACATGCATACACATTCAGAACCAGCTCGCTTCTCTCCCAATTTGCATTCGGCATCAGGAACAAATGTTTTTGCTGTAAAATGGAAGAAAGCTACATATTTATGGACTGTAGAGTAGACATATAGTGGGAAACTATGGCCCACAAATGAAAAACTATAGTTACCAACGGGACTATAATGCCCGAAGCCACAGGTAACTGTAGTTCTTCCCAAGGGGCCCAAGTTATGTTTTTGAAGTCCATAGCGCACAGTTATTAAAGTTTATTTGGCATAGAACTGTTCATCTGACTTTCTAACTGTGGCATAGAATTCTTGGAGGTGTTCATTGAGTTTGCGACGATTGAATTTATTTACATCGTCGAGTTGGATTTGTTTGATTTGAGGAAGTCAGAAAACACAGAAAGCATAGTTTTTATGGTGATTTTAGTGTTTGCAGCATCTTTGTTTTGTAGTGTATTTTCTGTTGTCTGCCATTTTGCTTTCTTATGTGTAGATAAGGAGTTTTTAAAAAAACTAATATAAGCGATACGTATGTGTGTATATATATATATACACACACACTTTCCAATAATTTCTCTTGTGATTTGTTATTCGTTATTTTGGTAAAGTCTGTCCATCCCTGGGTTGATAAAGCAATGTCAGAATGGTTGGGAATTAAGTAAATTGATGATTCTTTTAAAAACCTCAGTGTTGTGTGGTTGCAGTAGACTTGACACATGCATTTAAAGGCTCGTGAGCAGTAAAAATGTATCCAAATGAAAACAGCGATTAGAAGAAAATTGATAATACCTTTTTCGCAAGTTATTTGGCTATAAACCCCAGGCTCCCAGTCTAGATGCTGTGCACATCTGTAAGACCTGGTGCCACTGATTCGAAACCCTGATGCACAGCTGAGGAAAATGTCTTCTCCAATGTTGTAGTCATCTTTGAATGGAGATATGGAAATTCCACTGGCAACTGCTGGTCTACTGCAAGACTTTTCTAAAGAAAAGAAAAGTCTTATCATTCTTAAATGTCCAAATACTTGACCAGTGCATGCATATGCATGAGAAAAAGCGTCTCGTCTCTAATATGGGGAAATTAATTACAATTGGTGTAATTACAACAGGTACTTTAATACTCTGAGTCAGGCTAGGCATGTGTTCTGATCTATGATGCTTGTTGATGAGCGTTCACTGTTTGTATTTGTTTGCAAAAGCAGTGACATGTTTGGGATATGTATATTTTGCCTGGGAGTTGCCTGACTGAATAATGACAAATAATAAGGAAATAACGCATCATGAAACAGTGCAGTATGTAGTGGTTGAATTCACTCTTAAGCATTCATACTTTTTCTTTGGCGTAGATGCAGTGACTTTAAAATATAACACGTATGGGTATATTCATTCAAAGCACTCAGTTCAAAGAACTTGATATCCACATTTACTGCAGCAGCAAAAAACAGTTCTCTGCAAAAGCAAAACCAGGAAACTGTATTAAGCAACCTTTTTTTTTTTTTTGTGAAAATGTTTTGTATTATAAGTTTGCTAAAGGTGAAATCACGCAACATAATCGACTTATATTCAAGTAAGGCCAGTAAAGTAAGCCAATCGAACAGACAATCGCAAACTCCATCAAACAAATTAAGCTGTAATATATGTTAGCTTCGTTTTAGTGACATACTTATGCACTCCACAGATTTCTTATCCCATGTTCTGTCAGGCAAGCATCTGAAGTATGGGTATCCTTCAACTTCATAGCCAGTGAAACAAAGCACTTCCACCTGTTCACCAAATCTATACAGCCTTTCCTTTGTCTGAAAGCATAAAAAAACAAGACTGAGTCTATCTGACAGCACAGTAGCAATTGCTCTATAACAGATTTTTTTTGTTTTTCAAATTCACCCAACCTGCAGCAGTTGTTATCTTGATCAACCAGGTAATAATTTATTGTATTTTGGGAATGCCCCTGGGTGGCTAATCCTCCCCTTTCTCTCGGAAACTGTAAATGAAGTCAACGCATCATTGAACTGAAGCATTTTTCCGCCAATCCACTTTTAGTAATACTACTTTTACCATTTTGTGTAAAGGATTTGCATGGGAACCACAAGGTCTCAGGTCGCTGACCTTCTTTGTTGAGCCAAATCAGGAGGACTGGTGAATTCATACACATCTTACCCTCAGGTAGCTGTTAGCTGGTGGTTTTGGTTGTGAACACCCAGGTTGTTCAGTTCCTGGTAACAGTTCTTCCTCACCCTCTGTTTTAAATTCATCGTCATTTCTACACACAGCTCCCCTAAGAAACAATGAACAGAGCTTGTTTGGGTGGAACATGAAATGCCTGAGACCATGCACTACAGCTCAGTTAAACAGTCTTCTCTGATCATGATAATAGTTTGTGTTTCAGGGATATGTTGATTATTCAGAATATAAAAAAAGGCAACCCGTGTTTCCCCCAAAAAGTTTATCCTAAAGTTCATTGTGTCTGATATAGTATGTTCAAAAAGGGGCAATAAAAACATTAAGGATATTTATGGGTTGTGTGTATGTAAAATGTAATCATACCATTTATTTAGTTTTTAAACATTTATTGATTCAGTTGAGATTTACATTATACTGTACTGTAGAACTCCCTTTTCCACGTCACATGCCTCCTGAATGCTTGCCATTGTAGTCCATTATTATTATGTCTTACTGGTCCTGGAAAAGAGAGATGGTGCAGTCTGCTTCTTCCTGCTGGTCTCCTGCACAGGCCTTGCCCCCGTTCATTGGAGACGGGTTGTTGCACTCCCGTGTCCTCCTCCTCTTCATGGACGAATCACAGGCACTCCACGGGGCCCAGCAGCTCCAGTACCCATCCACCGCATCTGCAGCGATTAAAACAGAGATCAACGTCAACTTCTCCACTGCACTACCAATCTGACCAACATTTTAGTCATACCTAATTACAACAGAAAACATGATTTGGTTTTCACAATCAGGCCAATCCAATCTCTGTTTACTTTTGTCTCTTACACTGTGACAAACGACCAAAGCATTACAGTAGGAAGCCTCACAAGCGGTTACACATAAACAAATAAACATGGAAGCAAAACCACATTTAGAGCCTCTACCCCTGTCCCAAAGATGCATTTCTGCAAACTCGGGTCCCAGATGATGTTTTCATTTCACCTGACGTGAGGTTATGAATCCCAAAAAGAGTGGATTGGCCATGCGTTTTTAACAACAGCATTGCAAGCTATTAAAGTCGTTATTATGTCTTGGCAAAGAGTGGTTTTCACAGGATGAAGAAGGTGAGGTGCTGTACTTGAAGTGTAGTCAGGAGCCCGTTTCTCACAGTTGTCCCCGTAGGTTCCAGTCTGGCAGACACACATGCACTCTGTGCCAGACAGCACAGGCTTGCCATTGTTGGGGCAAGGATTGCATTTGCAGGAGTCGAACACCTCCAGGTATTCCATCAACGCTCTTTCCAGGTTCTGCCTCCTCGTCGTGGCACAGGGTAAGCCCCGCACCAGATTCAGAATGGGGGCAAGCTGGCAGAAAGAAAAACGTTCAGAGAGTTTACCCTTTAGGCCATGCCAGATTACGATAATAGTTGGTATATGTATGCAGGTGTAAATCCCCATGTTAACTTATCTGTTCGTAGCTATAAAGCCAAGTTTAAAATTAGCAATGTGGTATGTGAAACATGAAGAATGCTTTCAAGGTCCACTAAACAAGCAATAGATTTGGCATAGTTTATACTTAAGCAATAATACCTGGCACAAAGGGCAGTGCCAGAGATTACAGACAATGCCTCAACAAAATCTTGACCTGTTTTTAGCACAAGCCTACTCTTCCCAGAGAAAGATGTTCACTTGATCGTACTGTACCTCCATGTAGGTTTTTGGGGCTTTCTGACAGCATTCAGGGTTTCTCAGTCATTATACAGAATGCCAGCTTGTAGAGGGGCTGGTTTAGACAGGTTTTATTGTATGATTTGTGTATGAGGGTGTTACAGAGCTTTGAATGTAAAACATATTTGTTATTGTGTCATACTAATATACAACTACCTGCTGCCGTATTATTTTTTTCTTTAAAATGTCTTTGATCATGATTCAATATCCCATACCATTATAATACCATTAAATGAGGTATTATATGTAACAATTGTAGAACCTTTAATCCAAACATTAACATTGTGGTAATTACCATTGTATACTGCAGCACGGTATAGCACATATTTATATAACAAACTAAATGGGCTACATTGTCAAAGCTATTTACTCCAAATAGTTATTTAGCTTATTTAATCAAGAAGGTAATAGTTACCAAACCAATAATTATCAATAGAGGCATTTTACTTAGGGACTACTTAAGTACTCTATTTCCTATTTTTCTTAAAATTTACTAAAAAAAAAAAAAGCTTTGATAATCTAACCCAATATGTACAATTGCCAATGTTTGCATGGTAAATTCAAAAGGAGGATGTTATTGTTTCCCTAACCTTATAATTCACAATGGTTGGGTTGTCTTTTACTGACTCAATCCAGTCCTTATGAATGGTACTACTTGGAAGGACTTTGTTTTTTTCCCAAGCCAGCGCTGCTGCATACTCTGTCCTGCCTCCTTTTACCATTGAAATAGACTTCTGAGATGACTTTAGAAAAGAACCTGGGGATATCAACACATGACAGCTGAGCAGCTTGAACACAGTTTGGTTCCAATTATGGAGCTTTATTATTGCAATACATATTTGTCATTTGTGACTCTAAAGGTCCTTCAGAGCTTATTGTGCCCAGACTTCCTAACTCCGTAGCTCTCTTGCACAGCATACTATAGGTGTAGGCCCAGATGTGTCTGTATACACCTGCAGCTATGGGCACAATTACATGCATCTACTCAAAAATATGGGTATTTAATTCAAACAATTTATAAGATGTACTGAGAGCTGAACCAACAAAATTGGGTGGGTCAGTCAATGTGTTTTGCTAGCTCTGACTACGTTGCTAATTTTTTTTTAAAGGGAAAATCTGCATTCATCAATTAACAATATCTAAAACAGCTCAAGACAAAATATAGTTTTACCTTTTTTGATGTAATGAATTAAAAAAAAAAAAACAAGCAAAATGTGATTTACTCTCACCTTCATACTTTTCTGACATCTTGTTCCAGGTGCATGTTTTTTTTACAGTTTTTATGGGGAAAATGAAGTACACCTTTGTGGTTTCTTTCAATATACAATCACTGGCTTGGGAGTCTGTAACACCTGAATATTGGAACCAAGTGAAATTTCATAAATAACAAGTATCTGTAATATAAACCCACCCCCCTCCATGCCTGCAAATTTAAAACTAGATCTATCGGTATGACAAAAAAGTATCATGACGTGTATGTATGTATGTATATATATATATATATATATGTGTGTGTGTGTGTGTGTGTCAACAATACTGGTATGTACAGTCTACCATAGAATATGAAATGGCAATGAAGAGTGAAAATTAAATACTTGATAAAGCGTTAGTATCATGGTAAAGTATAATAAAATTACTGATTTACAGTATGTGAAATAAATTCTTGTGTTCTCAAGATACTGGAAAAAATTTATTGTGTGAAGTATCGCTTCACATTGGTGTTTGACAATACCATAACTTCAGAAAGACTGTTTAGTCAGCTCCCAGCAGCTGCTTTGATTTTGTTCCCACTCACCTGAATTCTTCAGCTCCTCTCTATCATACTGGTAAAGGAGGTCATACTGGCCACCTAATGTACCAGATGTGAAGTAATGGGTCCCAAAGTCCTGAAATATCCTGCTGTATAAAGCGTAATTGTACTCCAAGGGCAGACTGCTCAAGGCTCTCAAGAATGGGCCAGAGAGGTGCAGGTTGGCCTGTTTCATTTTGAATGTTGACACTCCAACCACTTGATGAACTCTGAAGAATTTTGAATCCTGAAAAAAAATGAAAACATTGCCCCACAATAATGATTCAACAAATGTATTTTGTTGAAGCCCAGCATGTGAAGATAGTGTGTGTGTGTGTGTGTGTGTGTGTGTGTGTGTGTGTGTGTGTGTGTGTGTGTGTGTGTGTGTGTGTGTGTGTGTGTGTGTGTGTGTGTGTGTGTGTGTGAAACTTAGGTTTCAAGCTCTAGCTGGCAGTATTTATATGACTGCTTGGTATTGACTATTCAACCTCCAAATCTATGTTACACAGCAAACCAGCAGACAGAATTAAGAAATCTTTTGTACTTTACCAGAATTTTTACATGAGCTTCAGCATTGATGATCCTAAAAAACAACCAAGGACACTACCCCGGTGTCCTCATAGCTAGTTACGGCCATGCACACACAGTGCAATATTATAATAATTCACCAGATAGCCACTTACCTATTCAGGACATTATGCAGAATAAAATTATATATACATCACAGTATGGTGTCAACGTTATTTGTGTACTAGTATTGCCACCCTTCGGGGTTTTGTACAGTCTTTCACTCACCATTTGTTGCGAGGCTTTGACAGCTGTTTTGAAGGATGAGGAACCTTGTGAGCGTGTACGGGAACTACGGATGTAAAAGATTGGAATCCATAAGAAATCTGAACTCTGTGTGCTGAACTGACCGTCGTTAGATTGTTCACTAGCCAGTTCCACTGGCTCACTGTAGGTAGGCTCAGCTTCAGTCTCAAAATCTTCCACGTGCTCCATCTGCGTAAACAAACAAAGGCCTCAAGCACAAATGAACCAGAGAGCATGCTTCTTTTTTCTTTTAGAACTGCAGTTGAATAACAAATTCATTTTCTAATATGTATTGGCTATTGTTCTTGTTCAGATTCACTGCATTTCATGTTCTGTCTCAGTTATTACAACGTGGTAGCATTTTAAAGTTTGAAGCAATCGGTGGCCATTAAGAAGAAAATGACATTTGATCAGTGTGGTATTTATGTATTTCTGGTTGCACTTTACATTGTGTCTCTAATTATTTACTTGATAAATACATGTGGACTTACACATAATTACAATGTTATTTTGCATAGTTGCAATGTACTTAATGTGTAAATGTTTTTGCAAGATAAATGTTTGTAAACAATTGTATCAGGGGGACCGGTTAATTGTTACACTGGCGTTCCAGTTCTACTCTTAGAGACAGGACATGTTGAGGTCACAAGGTTCCTTTAACTTTACATTTTTCTCCAGAATGTGATGACTGAAACAGAAAATGAAATCCAAAGTGAATCTGAACAACAACAAGAATATAGCAGTTAAGATAGCTGGGATATTTAAGTTATTTAATTTTCTGATTTTGAAAACTCAAAACATGGACATTCCAAAGAAACAATATGGTGGGCTCTCAATTAATTTACTGTGCAGTTTGATTATATATAAACATTTAAACCTGAAAAAAAAGTCAAAAAATCAAAACCCTAATGTAAGAAAAAGCCTACAATTAATGTATTAATTACTTCTTCTTAAGTTTAATTTAAGACTTGGATAAAACTATTACGTTTCTGTAACTAAAATTGTGTTGTAATTTTCAGCAACCTACATGTACATTTTCTTAAATTTTGTTGTTGTTTTAAAGCCAATAATGTTTAAATGTATATGTTAACATTTGACTTTAACCTCATTTAATAATACGTTGAAAGTCAACTATGTACTGTACCACTGTGATTAGATGTGTGCACTTCACTATTACAAATGATAAGTGTATTCTACAAGACCATTTCAGGTTCAATTTCTGTCTTCAAGACGAACATTTTGATCAATTATCTTTCCTGAAAGTAGAATTCCAATGTACTGTTAAATGCAAACAAAGGCAGCTTCAGTAGTTTGTTTTGCTGTTGTTGTTTTGTTTTTTTTTACCTGAAAAACGACACTTTCTAGGTTCTCAGGAATCCTGTAAGTTTGCCTTTTGTCCTTGTTTTTTATTGTGTTGCAAACGCCTCCATAAAAATTGTTCTCAAGGACATCCCCTCGAATTTCTTCTGCCATGATATCAAATCTAAAGGAGAGACATTTAAGACAGGTTTATTTCACGATACTGATTTCTGGTAATAAATATTATTTTAAACATTATTCACTTTCATTGGGTTTCCAAATCGTGTGATAAAACAGTACAGTGCAATTTGTTTAAATACACGTCATAAACAGTCCACAGCATGATTGATTCATTTAAAGAGGCACTTAACAGACTTTTTATTAATTAACATTCAAAGCAGGATAGGTGTAGTGAGCATGAAACCATTTTGACAGGGTTTACATTTCCTTGAGTATCAGTGAAGCACACTTGTTGAATATTTATTAGTTGTTTGTTCTTTTATATTTTAATAAGTTTCAGTGAAATGCCAAATTGCATGTCAATAAAAGATACCACACAAAATAAAGACATGCCCTTTCATTTCTACACAAAGGGTGTCATCATGTTCAGCCACAAACACACACGTCCACACAGATACTACATGTACAGCGAGTTTCAGCAGTAAGTGTAAACAAGGCTCCCAAGTTCTTACCCACTGCCCATAAGCTGAACGCTGGGGATGCTGTGGTAACTCCGGGTACAAACCTTCTTTACTCTCCCACAGTGTTTCTCATCCGACATATCTCCGCAGTCATCATCACCGTTACATTCCAAGTTTGGTGGAATACATCGACCTGGAACCCAAAAGCAGATGCTACACTTAAAGGGTGCCATTCCCACTATCATTCTTTCTATAACATAATAATTTTTATACCTCAAAATTTGAAAGTAAATGGGCTCCCAAGCGGCGCATCCAGTAAAGGTGCTCTCCGTGTGGAGTGCAGGATGTGCCCTATAGCCTGGAGGTCGGCAGTTTGAGTTCAGGCCATTCTACTGCCAAATGTGGACAGGGGTTCCCAGGGGGCGGCGCAGAATTGGCTGAGCACCGCTCGAGGGGGGAGCTGGGTTGGCCAGGGTGTCCTCAGCTCACCATGCACCAGTGACTCCTGTAGATTGACCGGGCGCCTGCGGGCTTGCCTGTAAGCTGCCCAGAGCTGCGTTGTCCTCCGACGCGGTAGCTCTGAAGTGGCTGCACAGTGAGACTGCAGAGTGAAAAGAAGCAATCGGCTGACAGTACACATTTCAGGGGACAGTGTGTGTTTGTCCTCGCTGCTACTGAGTCAGCGCAGGGGTGGTGGTGGTGGTGAGCTGAGCCTAAATACAATTGACCATTTCAAATTGGGAGAAAAACAGGGTACAATCAATTGCCGACTTGTAACGCTAGGGTTTTACACTCCATTGAGCTGCATGGAACGGCAGGACTAGGACGTGAACCTGAGACCATGCAGTTAAAAGACAAACGCCTTACCAGTCAACTAAAGAGCAAGCTCTCCAGTCAAGAGGAAAGTACGTGTCTTATGCTGATGGTAGCGTTATGAACCCATCAGCCACCAGGAGGGGGATCATTACAGACTACTAAATAAAACAATTTGAAAATTAAAATACTTGTTGGAACAAATGTCTTTTCAAGCTTACAAAGATATTTAGTAAGCAATGGGGTATGAGTTGGGTAAAATGGGCAACAAATTCACCACCACACAGTACTTTTATTTATTTGTACCAATAATTGGTGAATAACAATCAAGCAAATTTAATGTGTCAGGATGAAATAGAGTTTTGGAAGGAGTGTTCAGTGAAAGTTAATGCCTAGCCTGAATAAAGATAAGTAATACACCATGGTAGCACTACCTGAGTGTTTTGGATTTGATTCTGATTTGTTTTGTTATGTTTAAACCTTTTATTTTGGTCATTACACCTTGTTTATTTGTTCCTGTGTTTTGTTTGTGTTTTTGTTAATAAACACCTTAACTGCAGTTCTGTGTTTCTGAGTCTCCCTCCTGCCAGTAACCAGCCTGGCCAGCGACAGCACCCTCTCAAATTACAAATGCATTAAACAAAGTAAAATAGCACCTTCAGTGAGAGTTAGATTTGGACACGCTTTGTAAAAGGATTCTACCATGGCTCATCCAGTAAAGGCAGAGTCGAAGGATCATGTATGCTAAGTTGCCAATCTTGGCCTTATAAAAGCTTCCCAAAATGTATTAACAGCATTGTAAAGTGAACAGTGAAAGTATGAGGTAAGTATTATTTATCCCAGAGAGGTATGGTGAAGCATATTAAACAAATGTCAAACCATGGTGAACTATGGTAGATGCACTGCATGACCTTGTGGGCTCATGAGTGAGTTTGCACTCAAGTGGGTTGAGGAGGAAAGCCTTGTGTACCGACACAACCCGACTGTCAGCAATACTTGATTTAAAAGTAATGAGCAGAGCAGATGATTGGAGGACACTGCCACAGTATCTTACTTTACAGCAGATTTCTTTCTAGGTGCGATTTCCAGGAGTTTTGTCATACCGTTGTCACAGGAGAACTTATTACTGCAGTCCATCTCTTCTATTTTGCAGAGTTTATCTGGGTAACAAACCCTCCACTCCGACAGAGTGTCACTGCAGGGCTGGCCTCCAAACTGGCTGGGGCGCACCACTGACCTGGTTCGAAACTGTAACAAACGCGTGTGTTTTAACATTTCTACTATTCACACACAGATGGGAAAGTCAGTGTAGAAATACACTGGAAAATACATTTAACATATCAGACAAATTATGAAATCAGTCAAAAAAAAAATCACTTTGGATATTTGATAAAGGACACGATAGTATACCCTTAAAAAGACCAATGATTTCAATGTCTGATTGAACTGCAAACTAGATGAATATGTAAGACCACATTTACTTTGCAGCAAAGGTTTACATTTGTGAAAGCATACAGGTACTGTTTATTGAAGCCCTTTCTGTTATTCAATTGAATTTCCAAGCAGGCTTTATGTAACTAATTATAATAAATTATTTATTTATTTATTTATTTATTTTTTAAGGATGCAATTGTTGCTGTATTATTTCTATAGGTTGTCTCACTAGGTACTGTATTGTATTAGAACCCGAAAAAGAGGCACATGTGGACACTTCTGCTTCTTTAACTTGAACTCTAGCACTGCATTGAGTACATTACCGTTTATTAATAACATTTATTTAGAAAATAGTCTATATTAGACATGTACAACCCATTTTAATAATTAAAAAAATATGTAGTTGTGAACATACACATTGCAGTGTTCTATATGCCATGCTGTTCCCTTTCAAGTGGGATGACAACCATTACCGAATGGGAAGAGCTCGCTGATCCGTCAATCACTGAGCATATATAAAAAAGCTGCCCTATCAGGGCCCTGCTGTGAGGAGGAAGTCCCTCCCACCTCCTGCTGAAGAGGGGCAACCTCACAGTAGCATATCGCCATTTTCTCTCTCACCTCACTGAGACAACTCGTAAATTGCTCTCTTTGTGCTGGAAATTGGCTCATTTGTACATTTTCTTTACCTGCAATCGTCCAGGTAGTTCAAGATCCAAATACTTCGCAGCCTGAGTGGAGCCAGTGCTGCATCCATGCACTTGGAAAATGTGCGGGGATATTTTCTGTGCACGGGATGGATCGGGACATGGAAGTAGGAGTCTTGCAGGTCAATCGATGTGAACCAGTCACCCGACTGGGCGGACTGGAGGATACGCTGTGCAGTCAATATGTTGAACTTCCTTTGTTTGAGGAACATGTTGAGGACCCTGGGGTCCAGAATAGGTTGGAAACCGCCATCCCTCTTGGACACCAGGAAGTACCTGGAGTAGAAGCCGATGAGGGCATTGCTTGGGTTTACCAAGCGCACAGAGTTCTTCTGATGAAGATTGGCGATTCCTGTTGAAGGAAAACCGCTCATGCTGGTTCGACGGTGGTAAGGAGCACACCCTTGAAGGGTGGCGAGCCTAAGCAGAACTGCAGAGCATAACCATGTCTCATAGTCAATAGCACCCAGGAGTCCTCCTGAGTGCAGCCTTGCCATGTGTCCATTGGTCAGTCCGGTTTTGAGGGGGGGAAGGTGGCAGCTGGAGCTGCTCAGGGGCAGTCTCCCTTGGGCTTGGGAGGGGGCACGTCTTTCTTAGGCTTCGGCCTCAGTTTCCAACCAGAGAACTTTAGCCAGAGAGCCACCTTACCACTGGCTCTTCCTCTGCCTTCTTGCTTGGTCTGTAGTTGCCTCCAGTTGCGCCATCTTCTCGGTCTCCACGACTTTGTCACTGTCTGAAGCTCTCCTGCATCCGTCTAAGTTGCCCGTTCCTGCAGCTTCGCTGCTAGCTGCGACTGGTAAAGCACCAGTATGGCCATTGCATTTGCCGCTCGGACTGATTACGCTGCTGACGCATATGCTTTTTCTGCAGTGTGTAGCAGGGACTCTGCTGTTCTGGAGCCTGAGGGAGCAGACGCCAGGTTGCTCCAAGATGAGCGAACTAGCTCCAGGAAGTCCTGGCATAAAGGAAGGGCTTGTTGTGGGTGCCCCCTCTGCTTTAAAAAGCGATTTCCCTTCCCCTCCTGTTCTGCTGGCCAGGGAATGTTCGTGGCATCATGGCCCAGAACTCTTCCCTCTGCGATATATGCGGAAGGGATCCGACCTTGACACTGTAAAGGACAGCTCATCTGGGCTTGGGGGTCTATGTGGGGCCAGGGATGGAGAGCGGGAGTGGGGAAGCTGGGGCTGCCCGGTGATAGGGGGCAGTCTACCCTGAGACTTCAGCAGGGTCTCCAGCATGGTCTGCTGGGCCCTCACCGCCTCTGCGTTCTCCTGAAAACGGCGCTCAGCTGAGCCTGGCTGCCTGCCTCCTGGCGAACGCCCTCTCTAGCAGTGCCGCCTAGGCGGCAACCATCTCGCCTCCTCACAGGGGAGCCTAAGCCTCTGCACCGGTGGTGGGGAAGGTGAGGGTGACCCAGGGGTATGGGGGAGCTCCCTTGTCACAGTGGCAGGCAGGGTTCCAGAGGACCTTTAGGAAGGGCCCTGGACCACAGATCTCATTCTCCCCTGCCCCGAGGAGAGAGACTCCGCTGGGGAGAAGGCTGCCCTCCTGCGCTTTGTTCGTTTAAAGAACTTTTGGCAGGGAGAGCAGTCCAACTTGGCCGTGTGGTCTGGCCATAGGCATCTGTTGCAGGAAGTGTGTTCATCCTGTCTGGGGAGCTTTGCCGCACACTGATCGCACGGTGGAAGCCAGTAAAGGACCCTGTAGAGCGCACTAACATGGTGCGGGGCATCTGTGCTGAGCAACGCGTTGGTGCCGAGCTGCTTGTGTTGGTAATCGACAGCGAGTAATCGGCATCGGTGTCGGCATCGTAGGTGCACCGATCAGTGTCAGTGCCCAGAAGAGCGAGGATGGTGCCGGGCTGTCAATTGGTGCAGAGTGTATTGCGTCGGCGCCGAGGAATTGCGGTCGGTGCCGAGCTGTTGCGGTCGGTGCCGAGGAGGAGCGCGCTCGGTGCCAAGTCAATCAGTACCGCAGAAGAGAGCGGTCAGTGCCGAGCGGTCGGTGCCGGGTCAATTGGCACCAAGGTCGGTGCTGGGAGAGTGTGGTCGGTGCCGAGTGGTCGGTGCTGAGGGAGAGTGCGGTCGGTGAAGAGAGCAGTCAGTGAGTGGTCGGTGCTGAGGGAGATTGGCACCAAGGTTGGTGCTGGGAGAGTGTGGTCGGTGCTGAGGGAGAGTGCCGAGTGGTCAGTGCCAAGTGGTCGGTGCCGAGTGGTCGGTGCTGAGGGAGAGTGCGGTCGGTGCCGAGTGGTCGGTGCTGGGAGAGTGCGGTCGGTGCCGAGTGGTCGGTGCTGGGAGAGTGTGGTCGGTGCTGAGGGAGAGTGCGGTCGGTGCGGTGCTGGGAGAGTGAGGTCGCCGAGTGGTCGGTGCTGAGGGAGAGTGTGGTCGGTGCCGAGTGGTCGGTGCTGAGGGAGAGTGCGGTCGGTGCCGAGTGGTCGGTGCTGGGAGGGTGTGGTCGGTGCTGAGGGTCGGTGCTGGGAGAGTGTGGTCGGTGCTGAGGGAGAGTGCGGTCGGTGCCGAGTGGTCGGTGCTGAGGGAGAGTGTGGTCGGTGCCGAGTGGTCGGTGCTGAGGGAGAGTGTGGTCGGTGCCGAGTGGTCGGTGCTGAGGGAGAGTGCGGTCGGTGCCGAGTGGTCGGTGCTGGGAGAGTGCGGTCGGTGCCGAGTGGTCGGTGCTGAAGGAGGGTGCGGTCGGTGCTGAGTGGTCGGTGCTGGGAGTGTGTGGTCGGTGCTGAGGGAGAGTGCGGTCGGTGCCGAGTGGTCGGTGCTGGGAGAGTGCGGTCGGTGCCGAGTGGTCGGTGCTGAGGGAGAGTGCGGTCGGTGCTGAGTGGGTCGGTGCTGGGAGAGTGAGGTCGGTGCCGAGTGGTCGGTGCTGGGAGAGTGCGGTCGGTGCCGAGTGGTCGGTGCTGAGGGAGAGTGCGGTCGGTGCCGAGTGGTCGGTGCTGGGAGAGTGTGGTCGGTGCCGAGTGGTCGGTGGGAGAGTGTGGTCGGTGCCGAGTGGTCGGTGCTGGGAGAGTGCGGTCGGTGCCGAGTGGTCGGTGCTGAGAGGTGGTCGGTGCCGAGTGGTCGGTGCTGAGGGAGAGTGCGGTCGGTGCCGAGTGGTCGGTGCTGGGAGAGTGTGGTCGGTGCCGAGTGGTCGGTGCTGGGAGAGTGCGGTCGGTGCCGAGTGGTCGGTGCTGGGAGAGTGCGGTCGGTGCCGAGTGGTCGGTGCTGGGAGAGTGCGGTCGGTGCCGAGTGGTCGGTGCTGGGAGAGTGTGGTCGGTGCTGGAGGGAGAGTGCGGTCGGTGCCGAGTGGTCGGTGCTGAGGGAGAGTGCGGTCGGTGCCGAGTGGTCGGTGCTGGGAGAGTGCGGTCGGTGCCGAGTGGTCGGTGCTGAGGGAGAGGAGTCGGTGCCGAGTGGTCGGTGCTGAGAGTGCGGTCGGTGCCGAGTGGTCGGTGCTGAGGGAGAGTGCGGTCGGTGCCGAGTGGTCGGTGCTGAGGGAGAGTGTGGTCGGTGAGTGGTCGGTGCTGGGAGAGTGCGGTCGGTGCCGAGTGGTCGGTGCTGAAGGAGGGTGCGGTCGGTGCTGAGTGGTCGGTGCTGGGAGTGTGTGGTCGGTGCTGAGGGAGAGTGCGGTCGGTGCCGAGTGGTCGGTGCTGAAGGAGGGTGCGGTCGGTGCTGAGTGGTCGGTGCTGGGAGTGTGTGGTCGGTGCTGAGGGAGAGTGCGGTCGGCGCCGAGTGGTCGGTGCTGAGGGAGAGTGAGGTCGGTGCTGGGAGAGTGCGGTCGGTGCCGAGTGGTCGGTGCTGAAGGAGGGTGCGGTCGGTGCTGAGTGGTCGGTGCTGGGAGTGTGTGGTCGGTGCTGAGGGAGAGTGAGGTCGGCACGGAGTGGTCGGTGCTGAGTGGTCGGTGATGAATCAGGGTCGGCGTCAAGGAGGGTGTTCAAGCAGGTGCCCAGTTAAGTCAGCGTTGAGTTCAGCACCGAGGAGACCGCGGTCAATGCCAGGCTGATATAGTCGAGTCAATCAGCGTCGGCATCAATCGGCGTAGAGGACGGCACCACGAGCCTGCGGGGTCAACCTACAGCACCACAATAGTCAGCAACGGTACAAACTAAAAGAGAATAAAAAGCTGATCGCCAATCTCAGACAGAGCGGTCGAAACCAACTCTAATCGGTAGAAAACTACAGATGCAAGACTAAGGAAAATGAGCAATCTCAGAAACACTTGATAGTGGTATCTTACCGTGTATATAATTAATTTGTAGCTCGAAACCGAACAAACCAGCCAATTTTCGGAACAAAGAAAGCACAAGGCATTCTTGACCAGTCTCAGTGAAGTGAGAGAGAAAATAGTGATATGCTACTGTGAGGACGATCCTCTTCAGCAGGAGGTAGGAGGGGCTTCCTACTCAGAGCAGGGCCCTGATAGGGCAGCTTTTTTTATATATGCTCAATGATTGACAGTCAGAGAGGCTCTTCCCATTCGGTAATGGTTGTCATTCCACTTGACAGGGAGCCCGAGTCATGGTAATAACCTAGCGTTCTGCTGTACTTTATATGTGGGAACATTGTAATATTGTACAGCAGCTTACTTACATGTGCGAATAATATGCTATTCCCAAAGTGATATTAAAGTGAGGCAGAAATTAGCTGTATGACAATAACCAATGTGCTATTACCAGGAGTTCCTCCCCATGGACTCCCACTATATTGTGTGGTGATAATAAGGAGAGGGTGTTATTAACAGGCATGATATTAAGCATGAAGTTGACTTTCCACAGATGTGTTACGTGCTTCAAACATGTTATTGTATAAATATTGGTAGCATTTTGCAGTATATTGAAATGAATCTTAGAAAAGTTTGGTGCTGTTTTTTCCCTTTACCTGTTTATTAGCACAGGGACTGCACTCAGACCAGGGCCCGTAGTTTCCAAGCACACAGTTTATTGGGCAAGCTTCCTGGTTGCAGGCTCTGCTCTCTGAAGTTTTGCACAGCTGGTTACAGTAGTTCTTGTAATAGTAATCGTCATAAGTCATTTCTCTTGGGAGAAAACAGTACCATAGTTTAAACAAACCAGTTCATCGTTTTATCAAGATACTCATTTGTATCATCCTTGTAAATGGCTACCATGATGGAAATGGGTGTTAATCGCATTTTTAATGGGTGTTAACCGTACATGCTTTTGACAAGTTCATAATATGCATCACTATACTGTTCTTTACCTTTTTGGTCAATCCTTTGCTTGTTACACTTTATAAAGGGAGGCTTATGACTGAGCTGTGTAGCCTGATTTAAACAGGTTATAAGTCACTAAAGAAATGAGAAGTTTCTAACCTTGCCTTTTCTTAATCAACTGCTGTGGACCACAGTTGGCCCCTGTCCTATCCTATCTATATTCAGCACCAACCAGTCTTCCAAAATTGACATCCCTATATACAATTGACATCACTGCTCTATACATACACTTTAATTGAGTTGAATTGATAGTGATCTAATTTGTTGAACTTGTAAATGTACCTCTTCAGCTCTTCCACAATTAGTTTATCTTTAAGGAAATATTCAAATATTAGTAAATAAATGTTATAGTATAATAATGTACGATATATATCGATTTTTTGAACAGTGCAGGATTACCATTGTGGCTGTGTAAACTTATCTGACTGTATTTAAAATGCAATGCCTTTTTTCAGCGTGCTAAAATAATCGTATATCCCTGTGACAGAGAGCGAATGAATCCTAATCAACAATCTCTCTCCCAACCTGTGAGGGCACTGTATAACCGGAGCAGTGTGCCCCGTAATGGATGGTTTGGCAGTTCATTCCAGGGTCAGTTGGAAGCCAGCCAGCTAGGAACGGGGCTGGGCCACCAGAAGTCAGCGCCTTAATGCTATAGGCAACATGTTAGTCACAGATTGGAGGAGATGTGATTGTGCGTGACGGAGGGTATTTAGGGGAAATGGCCCCAGTGATCTATTCCTCCATCATGGTTACGGACTGACCGTGAGGAATGAAGAGAAATGGTAAGTGTTTAGTGTTGTACTGTCTGTCTTTAACTGTGTCTTGTTTGTCATTGTAGATGGATAAAGATCCGGGAGCTGTTTCTGTCAAGCCAGCATTAAACCTGGACTGCACTGTACCACTATAAAGCACTTGTTTCACATTCACAACAACACTTGCACCCGGAGCACTCACTGTTGGACTGGTGAATGTGCAGGTGTCTTAAAGTGTGTGTTTGTTTGCATTATATGTGCATTATAAAGTATACCACAGTACAATGCACACAAGAGATTGAAGAGGGTATGTTAAACATCTGATAATATTATATTCAAAAACTGAAATACTGGAATCTTTTCTGCAGTTTGGAGGAAGGAACTTTAAAAAAAAAAAAAAAAACTTTCCTCCTTTAACAAAATATTTCACTGTTGATATTAAGATTAAAGGAGATGAAGGTTAATTGTTGCTCACCTTTGCCTCATTTGAGTTCCATAGTTGCAGGTTTTGGAGCACCTGGTCCATGATGCCCACGGATACCGATCACAATAGCAAGCTAGCCCTCCACCAATGACAAGATTCAGAACTAGCAGGAGGAGAAGAACACGCTGGTCGTCCATGGTAGCGCACAAGATCTGAAACAGTCCCAGAGAGGACTGCAAAAGAGATCTGTCGGCCAAATAAAACAACCACCACGCAATCAAACTCAACATTACAAACACCAATAGTGTATGATACTGGAGAGTGGCTTCCCTGTGTGCCCTTTACTATCTGGACTCGACAAGTTCCTTCCAGTCCTGCAAGATGGTGGATCTCATGTTTTTGTTTTTCTTTACTGTGAATAAAGTGTAGGCCTATTTTGTCTTTTATTCTACATCAGAGGTAGGCAACCCCAACAGCTCCATTCCATGTTCTTATTCAAAGCATGTATTAAATTAAGCCAAATAACCCCCCTGACCTGGTTAACCAGAATGGACAAACACCCAGTTCCCTGCCCCCGCTCTGTGGGGCTGTGCATGCACTACCTGTACAATCCCAAAAAACAGCTTTATTCATGATATATAAATTACAAAACAAAACAAAACAAAAAAAAAAAAAAAAAAACAGTAAAAATGTTATTATGATCCTGTGGTAAACACAATATTTTTTACTTAATTTGCTACTGTAGAGGAATAAAAAGTTTAGTATTTGTATTACTTTTATATTTTCACTTGTTGCCTACTGAACTGCAAGCTTTAACAGCCTGCAAGGAGCCTGTGTTTCTTAATAATAATGAATTGTGGACAACAGACTTATGTGCAGTCAGAGGCAATATAGTGCATAGTGCCCAAACATTTTTAGGGTTTGTCTAAAAATCAACTGCATTCGCACTGCTGCCTATATTGTTTATGTGCTGAGGAAGATATTATCCTGCCAATTAGATAATATCCTGAAGCACAATCACAATTAGCACTTTTTTTTTTGTTTAGCATTCTCACTATTGTCTGTTTTTAATTTGTAACAGAAATGGGCACCCTGGAAATTAAACACAATTATCATTTTGAACCTTGCTGAAATAGACAAGCAATGATGTATATAATCGCAAGCATTTCAACCTTTTCAGAATTGTAGACCAATAGACAGGTCTGGGAAAGACTCCCAAATTTGCAGTCCCCTCTAGCTGTATGTAAAGGATTATTCATTTGTATAGCTATGCCTGTTTTCATTTATTTTACTATAGGTGACACTGTTTATTACTGGTAGAGTATTCTGTAGTTACTTTGTGCTGAAAGAGTTAAAGAGTTCATCAAAATTCTTCCTTTGGTTTTTGTGTTAGGCAACATGTATTACAATACAGACACAGTGCAGTGCCATAATGATAAGTAGTTTTTCAGTATATAAAACTCCAATGTTTGACAATAAATAAGGCAACACGTAAAACTTGAATTTGCTTTTTTTAGGTAAACACAAGCGTCTTTAAAAACGTATAATGAAAACATTTCTTATGGGACTACTAAAAAGAAACAACACTGAGTGTTGTATAGTTATGTATAACACAAAATAATTCCTGTAGCCTTTTTCAGTAACCTTAACAAAGAAACAGCAGAGAGTTTAAACAAAATCTCAGACTCACCAAGGTATGCAGCAGATCCGTTGGTATCAGAGAGGCAACAGCGTTTTGACAGCCTGTGTCTGAACAATATTAAGCTAGGAGAGCTTCTTCAGATTGCAAGGGGAGGGAATCTAAATCCCACCCACTAAAGCAGAATAATAAATCAAAGCCACTGTCTTCAAACAAAAGTGTTCAGCCAGGGAAATGATGTGAAAATTCAGTATAATGTCAACACTTACATTGCATTGAAGTTGGAATTTGTAAATCATATTGTTCATTTGGGATGGGGAATTGGGTGGGGGAGGGAGTTCTGAGGTTAATTGCCTTTGTCTCATATTCAGGCACAAACACTATTTATTGGAGGATTTGGAACTGTTCAAACAAACACATAACTGAACAACAGCAAAACCGAAAGGATGGTATTTAATGGTTTCCCAGCTGGCCCTGCAAACGCTATCAATTAGGCACAGCTGCAGTGTTTCTAATGCTGCTAAGAAGTTTAACTTTAATATAACTGTTTGTCAAGGTTTCTGTGGCTAGGGCCACAGTAGCACACAATACACAACTCGTCACTTTATGGAGCAAACTTCTACAGGCTTTATCTGTCATAATCTCGCTTGGATCCAGAGTGGTGCTTTGCCAGTTCAGGAACTCCTGGGAGCCTGAATGGACAGGTTAAGCAGAATCAAAGTACCCACTGTGTCCAGGGACGAGTTGCTTGCGCCCACTATCATCCCCCTTGTGAAGTCTTTGAGTGGGTTTCGAGAACCCACAATACAAACAAACCTCATTCAAATTCATATTCACTTGCGATGTCACAAAAAAAATGCCTGATTATGTTAACAAACCCTTAAGGTAAGGGCACTTGCACCCAATCCCAAAACAAAAAAACAGAATTATAAATAGGAAGCAGGAAAACCATGAAGTTTACATTTGAAATGTTGCTAGGCTTTAAACTTGTGGGGCCCTCACCATGTCATCCGAAATGCATTTCAAAATGTGATGACATTCAGTAAGTACATTACAATGCACTGCAGTTAGTTGTCTTTTGACATAGCTATTGAATACAAACAGCATAACAAAATAAATAAATAAATAAATAAATAAATAAATAAATAACGATACCACTTTATAATATGGTTTCTTAAAGAGCAGCTTGGTAGGGTATGAAACATACATTCATGTAACTACTGTATTCTTCTTGTTTAGATATTTTTTTTTTTTTTATCATTTTCTGTTTCAGCCGTCCCATTCCGGAGGCTTTTTAAAGTCTCCAAGTTATGTCTATCTCTCAGTACATCTAGTACACCAGAGTGTGTAACTACTAACGTGTTCCCTTGCAACACTGCCCCTGGTGGATGTAAGATATTGTATTCTTTACACACCAGACGCGATGCGATTTTTCGCAGTGACATGACCATACACACACCTGAAGCTACACAGGTGCGATGCGACCTATCTGAAAACTGGCAGATCTATAAAACTATTAAAAACTGCTATTGATAACACTAAGAGCAAGTACATATTCGTCAACATATTGTGGAAATTACGAGTGTCTTCTCCGGAGGTATTTCAACATACATGGCAATAAATCACACATACCAGGCTCACCCAGTTTCTTCGAAATGGACTCCCACGCATTATCTTTCACCTCTGTATCTTTATAATTGTGATGATCTTTGTTATAAAACTCTGGCTATTTTTTCAAAGGCAAGTATTATTGTTTCCTCCGTCATTCTGGATACTGCTTCCGCCTGCTAGACCACGTGCATTGAAGCTGTTCTCGACAAATCGCAAAAAATAGGATTCAATTCTATTTATTTCGCGTCACTCCGGTGTCGCCCTGGTGTCGCTCTCACGTCTCCTGTTGTGTCGCCTGTGGTGTGAAAGATACTTATCAAAAGTACAGGTTCTATTAATTATGTCCAGGATGTACTACTGTAACTGAAACAGATACTGACACAAAGCGACTCTAGACAAAAATAATCATACATGAGTTATGATAACCAAGTTGCTTTTTAATATTGCCTATTTGAAAAAACATGCCAAATTTCAACAGGAATACAAATGTATGTATTTTAGGAGAATTTATCTTTAATTTACCTATTTTTTTGTCGTTTACTATTTTAATATGAAACAAATTCGCAAATTACAAATATTACTATCCACTAGAAGTCTTTTTCATTGAAACGTGTCAATCAATTCTAAAAGTAGATGGCAGGTTTTATTGTCTGTATAAACTCTTTGAGGGGACTGTTGTGTAGTTACACAAAGCTATACAAACACATTCCTTCTTTGTTTATCCTGGAGTGGAGCTCTGATTCAAGTCATCCATCAACACTGGAATAAAGAGTTTGTGCCTCCATCTGGGAATTCCCATAAATACAACAGTTGCCAAATGTTTTGTTCAAGGACCTTGGCTTGGGATGCTTTTTTCTTTCAAATTCAATTTTTCCCACTTAGGCAAGGGACAGCAGAGTAGTTGTGTTTCTGGTAAACAGTTGGCAATGAAAATGAAATATATGTGATCATTTCAGGTAATTTTCTTTTTAAGTTGTTACAAAATCCAAAATATATAAATGTGTATTTTTTATTGATATTTTACGGCTACAATTTGCACAAAAATCCCCAAATTACTTAAAATCTAAATAGTCTGTACATTTATAGAGCTGTCAGACAAGACTGTTTTGACATCCTTTTTTATCCATGTAACATGGCACTTTGAAACATTGGACTAGCTTTATAATTTACTCCAAATGGAAAAACAAATGCAATAAACAACTCAGCTATTTAATACGTTTTTATATATATATATATATATATATATATATATATATATATATATATATATATATATATATATATATATATATATTAGAATTGCATGCGATCAAAAATTGGATTAAATAGCTTTAAGAATCTCCCTCTATAAATATCCGTGAGCATTGTGCAGGAGTTTAGAGGCAGTTCTTCAGTAGTTTGGAACTCAGAGCAGCACTTGCTGTGCCTCGTTTGCTTTGCAGAGCAGCATTTGCTGTGCCTCGTTTGCTTTGCAGAGCAGCATTTGCTTCAGTAGTTCTGTTTTGGATTTTGTTTGATTTTATTTTGCTATTTTTGTAAATAAAAGTGCTCTGATAAGCACTTAACTGCAATCTTCTGACTACTAAATGTTGTATTCCCGCCTCTAACTAGCCTTGACCGCAACACTGCCTGTCTACTCTTGATCTAAAACTCAATAACTCAATCAACCAGTAGCCATCAAAGGGGGTTCTTGTGTGCGCCGAACACAGTAAACCGCCTTGAGCCGGGAAATGATTGGTTAGCCTCGGAGTCCTCAACTATACATCAATCAAGGAACAGGTCAAACATGTATGATTGGAACATATAGCAAAGGGCTTTTAAAAAATAAGTGAGGTGAACAATGTAAAGAATTGTATGAATTCAGTCAGCTTGAGAATTAATTGTAGTTTTGCTGTAGTGATTGAATTGTATGTTACAAACCATACCTGGGGCTTGTACAAAACAAAGCCTGTACCGGGAACGAGGGCAGGTGTCATGGGCAGCATACGCATTCAGATTTTACTAATGCTTGAAATATCCACATGCCATCCTGCAAAAGTACTATCAGCACCATAGATGTAATTTTTGTCACAGTTCATGATTTTTTTTTTTTACTTTTGGTTGAGAAAAAAAAGGATCCTTTTATGTTAGCATACGGTTCCTTTCCAGCACATGACGCAGTATAGAAGGCAATGGAGCGCCAACAAGCTTGTTTAAAACTATCAAGTTCTATTCTGATGTGTTGACCAATACCAGGGTATATCAGGGGCGATCATTTGAATGGCAAATTACACAGAAAGAGAACACCACTTATGATTACATGAAAATCATTGTTCAAAAAATTCTGCCTGTCACACAATACCACTCAGTTTCATTGCAAAACTGGCTAAATTAGTGATGATGATGCTCTTGAGAGCCACAGAGAAAACAATAGATTGTTATCAAAGTTGATGCAATTGATGTTAAATTAGGATAACCCCTTCTCAAGACCAGTATGATACAATTTTAGTCATTTACATGATTTACTGTGAGGAAAACAGAAAATATAATTACAATAAATATACTAGACAGTGGCAGAATAGAGTATTCTAAACAAACAGAATAATATATTTAAACAGCACTGTTTAAGCTAACAAGTTAACTCTGTTATATAGATATTGTGGAAATAAAGAATGACTCCCAATTTGTAGCAGCCAGAAAATGTTCTTTTAAAAATAGCAGTACATGACAATTGCCATAAGATGGCACCATGTAGTAGGCTATATACAACAATCACGATTGCAATTGATTAACGTTGCACCATTTGATTGTATTTATATTTCTCAACGTGGCCAATCAATTGCTGTAGCGATTTGCAGGTCCTCTTGTGTTGTGTTTGCTGCTGCTACCCCTGGAAGAGAAAACAGACAATGACAGGGATCTACGGTAATTAGACGCGCGAGTGCTTTAAAGTAATATTACCATTTAATCACACTGTTCGAGTGTGTGCACTATAGGGAACATGTGGAAGAGTTTAATTTGAACCATAAGTCAGATCAAACCAAAAGAAAATGTAAATAAATAAACGAAATACAAAAAACATAAATTAAAAACATCATAAAGCCCACCTGTGGGAATGCAATCCTGTGAACAAAACGCAAAAATGTTCTTAGGGTATAAGCGTTTTCTGCACATAGGCCATAATTCAATTTGTCACGCAGATTTGATAGATAATGTCTGAACACAGAAAGAGAATACTTCCCGGGGTCATACAGGAGCGGAAAAAACAACAGGCTCTATTATTGCACTAAGGTTTATGAATCAGTCCAAAACAGCACGGAACGCCCTCGTCTGACAGTGACGTCATTTTAAAGCACCGTATCTCTCTCACACACACACACAGAGTCAGTAATATGGCAGGTGCATTGAGAAGTAGGGGTTGCATAAAGATCCGAGGTCCGCAACTAAGAGATCTATTGGATTCAAAATGCAACATACTGTTCGATTGCGATGGGGTCATCTGGGAAGGAGAAAAAGCCATCCCTGGTGCTATAGACGTGGTAAGCTTACTGAAAAACCAAGGGAAAAATGTGTTCTTCGTTACCAACAATTGCACCAGGCCTAGGGACAGCTACGTGCAGAAGTTTACGAGGTTGGGTTTTACTGATGTACAAAAGAGGGATATTTTTAGCTCGGCATACTGCTCTGCAGTTTACTTGAGGGATTTTGCAAACCTGAAAGGCAAGGTGTACGTTATCGGAGGAGACGGGGTTTATAAAGAGCTCAGGGAAGCCGGGGTGCCCTTTGTGGAAAGTGAACCGGAGACCCCTGGTATGACGATATCCGACTGCCCGCTCCATACTGATGTCAAGGCGGTTCTGGTTGCATACGATGAAGATTTTAATTTTCTGAAGCTAGCTAAAGCATGTTGCTACTTGCGGGACTCAGAGTGTCTGTTTATTGCTTCGGATCCAGACCCCTGGCATCCAGTTAGAGGTGGAAGAGTTACCCCTGGTAAGTTGAGAATGCATGTCGACACTGTACATAAAATAACGTCTTCTGAATTAACGTTGCATCAGGTATTG
Source organism: Polyodon spathula (assembly GCF_017654505.1). Taxonomy (NCBI): domain Eukaryota; kingdom Metazoa; phylum Chordata; class Actinopteri; order Acipenseriformes; family Polyodontidae; genus Polyodon; species Polyodon spathula. The sequence continues at coordinate 74,586,647 of NC_054535.1, forward strand.
TTTCAATTAGTAGTATAATATATATAAATAATAGAGAATTTATATATTTACACACACACACACACAGTGCCTATAGCAAGTCTACACCCCCTTTCAAAATGTTCACATTTTGTTGCCTTATAGCCTGGAATTAAAATGCATTACATTTTTTTTTTTTTTTTTTTTTATCTACACATCCTACCCCACAACTTCCAAGTGAAAAAAATATTCTACAAATTTGTAGAAAATGTAGTTAAAAATAAAAACTGAAATAGCTTGGTTGGATTTAATAGCAATCCTAAATTAGCTCAGGCGTAACCAATCACCTTCAAAATCACATACCAAGTTAAGTGTCTTCCACCTGTGTTAAATTGTAGTGATTCACATGATTTCAGGATAAATTCAGCAGTTCCTGTAGGTTCCCTCTGATGGGTAGTGCATTTCAAAGCAAAGACTCAACCATGAGCACCAAGGTGCTTTCAAAAGAACTCCAGGACAAAGTTGTTGAAAGGCACAGATCAGGGGATGGGTATAAAATAATATCAAATTATTTTACCCTGCCTAGATCGGGCCGTCCCGCTAAACTGGATGACGAGTAAGGACACTGATCAGAGATGCTACCAGAAGGCCAATAGCCATTACAAGGAAGCCAGTACTCAAGAAAGCCCATCTTGAATTCTGTTTGAAGTATGCAAAAAACACTCAGGAGACAACTAAAATTGAACTTTTTGGCCTAAATACAAAGCGTTCTTTGGTGCAAACCCAACACAGCGCATCACCCAAAGAACACCATCCCTACTATGAAGCATGGTGGTGGCAGCATCATGTTATGGGGATGTTTCTCATCGGAAGGGACTGGGGTATTTGTCAGGACAGAAGGGAAAATGAATGGAGCAAAGTACAGAGAAGTCCTTGAGGAAAACCTGCTGCCCTCTGCAAGAAAGCTCAAACTGGGACAGAAGTTCATCTTTCAGCATAACACTGAATCCAATCGAAAATATGTGGCATGACTTGAAGATTGCTGTTCATCAGTGCTCCCCAAGGAACTTGACAGAGCTTGAACAGTTTTGTATAGAAGAATGGTCAAATATTGCCAAATCTAGGTGTGCAAAGTTGGTAGAGACCTATCCCAACAGACTCACAGCTGTAATTGCTGCCAAAGGTGCTTCCACCAAGTATTTACTCAGGGGGGTGGAGACTTATCCATTTATGATATTTCAGTTTTGTATTTTTAATATATAATTTGTTTTCTCAATAAAACCTTTTTTTCCCCTTAACAGTGTGGATTATGGTGTGTAGATAAGTGGAAAAAAATCCTTGTTTAAATGCATGAAACTCTGAGGCACTGACACAACAAAATGTGAAAAAAGTTCAAGGGGGTGTAGACTAGACTATATATATATATATATATATATATATATATATATATATATATATATATATATATACACACACACACACACACACATCCCAAACACACCTACACATTGTGGTGTAGTCAAATCAGGGTTGCCAACCTTGTTGTTTTGTTTTTACTGACATACAGATTTACAGTTGCCTTTTATGAACTGACATCATTTAAAAAATATATAGAAACAAAATAAATAAAAATACATTGTAAAATAGTCTGTGTAATTACATTTCTTTAGGTCTTATTTACTTATGTCATACATGGACACATTTGCAGACTGAATCGTTGGTCTGAAACTGGTGCTGTTTTTAACAGCAGTCTTAATTATCAGAATTCTATTCAGAATGTCTGTAGATAATTGACATGTTTTTACAAGGTTCATCGGAGAGAAAAAAAAGTGATCTAATTCTTTAGTTCCGTGTGGCAAAGTCAACATATGGCATGTGTAGGAAACGTGGCTCACCACAATTTTGTGCCAGTTTTCATCAGCTGCCAGATCCCCATACATTCCATCTAGGCTATCCAGCATATTTCCAATAAGTTGGACGGCGTCTCCCGTGCTCGCTATGCTTTGTTTACTTACTTGGTTGAAGAAGGCGTCTACTAATTACAGCACAGTGTTGTAAATTGGTATTCTTTACACTGCCATCACAGAAGGTGTAGGTATGTGTCATGCGATATGATTGGGAAAACCACAAGCAATCCAAAATATAGCATGTTTATTTCAATTTAAAATCACAGAAATGTTTTTATTTATTTATGTTTTAGTATTAAAATACTGACTGGCCATTATGGATGTGTGGCAACCTTATGCCAAATGTAGATTAATGTGGCTGACTTCTTTCTCAATTGCCGATACAGCAAAGGCAGTGAGCTTTCCTTGCTTTACTGCTGATCGGAGGCGGTTTTTGACACGCTTCGTTAAAGAAAATGCTCTTTCTCTGATTGTAAGTGAACACAAGTGAGATTCACTGCCTGGTTTGAAATGTCAGTGAGTGAAATTCTTCCAGTTTGCGTGCAATTCTGTATCTGGGCCCTGGGCAGGTGCCTATTTTGCCTATGCGTTAATCCGGCCCTGTATATACATGCAAATTGTTTATATTTATGACCGCACCAAAGTGGCCACAACTTCTTCTTAAAAAAAAAAAAAAAATCACGATCAGGTGCTCAGTGTTTGGTATTTCAGTTGAGTTAAAATTGCCAAAATGAGTTGATTAAAATTATAAATTGCCATTTGAAAATACATGATTTTATTTACCGCAAGAACAGAGAAAGATACGACCATGCCCCGCTTGAGTAATGAAGATCGCCTGGTTGCTATCGCCATGATTGAAGGCGGCCTGTCTGCGAGAGAAGTTGCCTGGAGAATCAGATGTTCAACAATCAGCTGACTAGTCCAGGAAAACCAGGAAACTGGCCCTGTGAGGGACAGGCCACATTCTGGAAGGCAGAGGGTCTCCACACCGGCCCAGGACCATTATGCTGACTGTTGCGTTGTTCAAGCCAACCAGTGGGGCAGTGGAATTGTGATGATGTAGGGAGGAATCTTCTTTAACACAAGACCACACAGTGCTAGGATTACAATTGCACGACTTCAAGAAAACAATGTCGAGGTCTTGTGGTGGCCAGCTTTTTCTCCTGACCTGAGTCCAATAGAACATCTGTGGGACCAAATCGTCCGTACCATCCACAGGAGACGATCACAACCAGCCAACCTTCGCCAGCTGGCTGCAGCTGCACAGGAAGAGTCGTGGAACATCCCTCAGCAGTCTGGCCAGAGGCTGATCAGGTCTGCGTCAATGCTGCCAGGATTGTGTTAATTCCCAGGGAGGTCATAGCCGATACTAACTTTGTAAGGTTTTCATTCTGACAGTGTGTCACGTTTCATACTGAAAACTTATCATGATTCTGTATTTTTGTTCACATATTTTCTGTGATTTTGTTTGATATCTATGTTTAAAATATTTGATTAAATCTATTAGACCTGAGTGTTGCATGTCTTTTGTGCATCAGTGTGTGTGTGTATATATAGAGTGCCTATAGAAAGTCTACACCACCTTTTTTCACATTGTGATTGGGCAGTGCTTCAATTTTCATGCATTTAAATGAGGATTTTTTTTCCCACTTATCTACACACCATACTCCACACTGTTAAAGGGAGAAAAGGTTTTTGTTGAGAAAAAGATTATATATTAAAAATGCAAAACTGAAAGATCATAATTGGATAAGTCTTTGCAGGTCTAGAATGTTATAGTAAATGGACCTCTCAGTATAGTTTACAATACAAACAAAGCTTGCTATTGTTTCGTTTGGCATTCCTTTAATAAAGGTCACTGCGAGACGGAGAGGGGAGTTTGATGGCTTCAGTGCCTCTTTAACCTTTTTGTTCATACAGGTTCTGGAAGTCTCACCGCTGCCTTGGAGACTGCCACGAACAGAAAGGCCATTGTAATAGGGAAGCCGAGCAGGTTCATGTTTGAGTGCATCACCAGTCAGTGTGGAGCGGACGCCGCTCAGTCTCTCATGGTCGGCGACCGCCTGGAAACAGACATCCTGTTTGGGACAAATTGCGGCCTTTCAACTGTGCTCACCCTGACCGGGGTGTCCAAGATTGAAGAAGCCCAGGCCAACCTGGAAAGTGACTGTCCAGAGAAGCAGAATGCGGTACCAGATTATGTTGTGGACAGCATTGGTGACTTTTTACTCGCACTGAAAGCCTAAACTAAATATTACACTTCACTATTCTACCATTCCAACAACGAAATCTAGAATAAATGGAAACCCAGCTTAACAGTTACATTGTCACTTTCTCTCATCACTGTTTTTTGTCTTTTAACCTCAGTAATACCCTCAAAATCTCAATAAACATGATTCCTTTTAATCTAAGAAATAGAAACGTGCTAGTGGCAGTTTAGTGGTTGAATACAGTTATTTGAGTTGGATTAAACTCTTGTTTTATAAGCCTTTAATTGACTCCTAGTTCTGAAATGAACTCCCTTAAGAAGATATTCCACACGATCCTTCATGAAAAAAAATAAATAAATAAAAATTCTGATCTCTGTATACAGACAGAAAATGTGTATAGAGAAGGAAGCAACCATGCACACATCCTGTAGCACCTTCCTTTGTAATCGTCAGACACCTGGGACCATACATGTCCGCATTGTGCATTACATTAATGTTCCATGTTATACACCAGCCCCCCTGGTTTTCTACAGAGATCAGCTGTTCTGTTCTAATTGGAACACCTGTTCTAAAACCACAGCTACTGATGAAACGCTTCACAGGGACTCTGACAGAAAGTGAAGTCTCACTGAACTACAGCTGTTATTTCAGACAGACAGAAGTAAATAAATGATATGTTTGTTAGCTAACAGTGATAATGGCATTGCTGTGGCGAGAGGCCATGGTTTGAAAACGCGATTTTGAACATTTGTACTATAAAAGGCTAAAAGTCTTGGTCAAGTAATATGCATTATTTTTGTAAGGCATTGATCCCAGATAAATTACAGGAATTCTCACAGCAGTATTAATTCTTTTAAACCCCTGAAACTTCCAAATTGCAGGGAACGGTGTTACCTTTTACTCTGGCTGGGTGTCGACAGGGGAGGGGGAATCTATTGCATGTACAGAACGTGAAGAAGAAAATATATATCATCCCTGAAATGAATGTCTGATCCTAGACACACAAAAATCAATTGCATTTGTAACAAAGTCATTTTATTTTGTAAGTTTTGCTTGTGGGGGGCGGATGGACGACTGACTATCTTTTGATATATGAAAAAAACATTATGAAAAAATCCTCAGTGTGTTTTTTTTTCATATTTTGTATTGTTTTTATCATAACTCTTCTTACTGTAATGGAGTTGTAGGAGAGCTTTTGTGACATTGCTTGATGCATGTTTCTTCCACAGTTCCATGAGCACTGCTTTATGTCTAGTATTCCCTTTTATTAAAATTAAGGAAATTGTTTTACACAATACACAGTTTAACACTGCACTATTAAAACCTTGAGTAAAAAACTAAATTCAGCTTGGATTAGAACAGCTTTTCCTGACACCTCAGTCTTACCTTGATTGTAAATGGATTGATGACTGTTCTGTGTTCATGTATTTCATGCCGTTCAGTTGTACTTGTACCCCTAGTTGCCAGGAAATGCCACACCTTTTAATGTGTTTAGTATGAATGTCCTCACCAAGCACTGTACTGCCTGCTGCAACATTGTTTTTGTATCAATATTGCTGAGCATTACAGATATTTTTTTTTTTTTTTTTTTTTTGTGATATCATTTTGGCCTGTGATGTCATGTAGTTTGCATTTGCAAAGTATAATTGAATGTTTTGTATCTGGAAAAGCTGTCTGGTCTTTTTTCTTTCTTCTCCAGTTTAAGCTGTATGCAGTTTGTTGCTATTGTTTGTTTGGGTAAAACAAATAATTAAAGTACATGTGATTTTTTTTTTTTTTTAATGTTTCGTGTAACTGATTAGTTTGTTATGTAGCTAGCATCCCTGGGAGCTATTCTGTACGCTCCCTCCACACAATGGAAGTCAGTTCTGGTGGTGATGGCAAGACAGCAGAGCAGACAGACTTTCTAACTTTTTTGATTATAAACCATGTACGGCAAATAAACTTTTAACTTATAGTAGAGGGCTGATAGAAGGTGCTTGGTTGGCAGATGTTTACTTATCCCAGAAAATGTACAAATTCCCACCAGCAAGTAACAACAATTTACATTTAAACTCCGTACAGCCATTGGATTAAGAATCCTAATATGTCTGCCAAATTCAGCGGAAGGAGGGTGGGTGTGTTTGCTGTGCTGTGCTGCTATAAACCTGCCTAAGAGAAGTGCATTCCAGGCAGCACTGCATCAGCCAAGATAAACCATATCAGTATATTAAAGTGTACTGGCAGACATAGCAAGGCTTGTGAATAAAGCCTGGACTTTCCTGCTGAAGATCTATTGGTTATTTCGTGTTTTATTTTATTGTAATGCTGTTCCCACGTTTTACGCTTTGAATGCAAAACCATGGTTTGTGTGTTTTCAGGGCGATACAATAATAATAATAATAATAATAATAATAATTAATAAACAAACTTGTCCATAAATAGTTTACAAAAACACCGGAGGTTTCATTCTACACTATAATACGTGCTGCATGAATTGCTTGAAAATTCTGTGGCAGCTTTCTTTTCTGATAGACACATTCTGGAAATCTGCGTGTACATTCTGCTGCGTTTGCAGTTTACGTATACATTCAGTTGCTGACTTGCATTTCAAAAGCACAGCAGTCTTTATTTTAAAAGACGCAAGAAAGAAACCTGCGTGTTTACCCTGACATTTTACTTTCAAACAAAAAAAAAAGCACTGCATGTGTTAATTTACTCATAAATAATCCATAAAATGGTTGATACAATAAAGAGGTCACGTGAATACAGTAGAATAGGTCTGGGATTCTATTTGCAGAATAATTAACCCATTTACCAAAAGTGTGTTCTACATTGCATACAGTATTGCAGCTGTTTCTGTCCAGTCCTGTGGTTAACCATGTGTGTTCCAGAGCTCCCGTTTTCAGATTTCTTATTACATTACAGCTACGTTATAAGAACCAGTGTTCCAGAACAGCTGACCGTTTAATTTTATTTATTTATTGTTACTTTTGTTACAAGGAAACAATAATAACAGCCCCGGCGCGAAAGGTAATTTACATTTTGAACTGCTGTACCTATATTTTGTTTATTCAATCAATCTTGATGTTGTTGACTTTTTTTTCTTCAACAGGATCAACTGTGAGTAAGGAAAAACTGGTAAGATGTCAGTAAATAGATTTATTTATTTATGTAAATGTAGTGGTAACCGCAAAAATATGTGACACACGACACCTCGCTAGTCGTTGCTAATTCCATAGGGCCACTGTGTCATGACAAATTATGAAATACCAATAAAAAAAACGCACAAATACATTGTTGTTTTCACTCTGTTCACTTGTAATCGCGAAACGAAATCGCCACGTGACTCGTTTAGGACTACAGGGGAGGGGGTCGAAACTTGCCATGACAGCTGCAGTTACGATCCGGGTGGCGTTTACTACCAGAATGACACTTCGCATATTCTGTTGTTTATTGTTATGTTATTGCAGTCAACTGGAGCTCCTGAAGTCCGGTTAAATCACCATAAGACTGATTTGTCAAAACGTAATAATGAAAAACACAATATATGAGTAATTGCAGCAACAACCAAGAACTTGTAACTTGTTTCTGTCAGTGTTTCTACATAGACGCTGGTGTTTTATAGCAATACTGTTTTGGAGCAAAGGTGTGAAACTAAGATTAAACATGGAACAATTAGCTGCCAGTGTTTATGATTCTAATAATCACATACCTGGAAATGCACTTAATAGCTTAGCTGTTCAATAAGGTTATATAGTTAAATCTGAACTGGCCAAAATGTTTGAATAAAAAACCCTTCTCAGAGATGTTTTCTAATGTATTATTTTACATTTTAAGGCGGCCTGGTCAGACCTTGTTGATGAGACAAGTGAGGAAGTGTTTATTGATTCATTTATTTTCAATGTGTATATTTAAAACTTTTGTAAACAAAAACAAAAAAACTGCAACATGTGACACTTTTGAGTGAACAGAGTGCACCTCATTTGATTCACCTTACAAATTGAATCTGATTACTAAACTGTACAGACATTCATAAATGCTACATCGTCCTGTTGCGAGTCAGTTTCAGTCACACTAGGCAATACAACAGATCTCACTCTGATAAGGGCTGATAGTACAGTAAGTGCTTGGTTGGCAGGTGCTTCAGTAGCCAAGACTAGTCATTTTGAAGAACAGACTTTGCCTCAGACTTCGACCCTTAAATTCCTTGAAGGTCTTAAGAGGTGGTACAATCCAGAGAACTGAGCCACTCTGCAGACTTGTCACGACAAACCAGTGTATTCATTTAAAACATTTAACAAGAAATAACAAAAAATGTAATTCAGCTGTACTTTAAGTAAAATTATTATTTTTTAAATCCTTTTTTTTCAAAGGATATGTAAAAGGAAGCATTAACAGCAAAGACCTTGCTCCCATGAACAAGCCAAACGTTGAAGATCTAAATTCTGAATATGTTGTTCGGTTCTTCAATGATGTCGATGGACACAAATCTCAGAGAATGAATAAACAACGAACTAAGAGAGCAGCAAGAGTAGAATATTGGTTTATTAATTCAGTGGACCAGTACGATTATATTGGTGTATTGAAAATATGGATAGATTTTATATTTCAAAATAAACACGACATGTTGCATTACTTAGCTACTACTACATTTGGTTTATATATCAGGGAAAATGCTTAGGCCACCATCAACATCATTGTATATTTAACCTTAATTTCCATTAGAGAAATAGCAGGATAACTAATACCTTGGTAATTACATGTTTTATCACACTTTCCACTTGCTGCATGATTTGGTCAAAGATGAACTTATGGGGGCTCCCGAGTGGTAAAGGCGTTCCGTGTGGAACTATAGCCTGGACGTCACCGGTTCGAGCCCAGGCTATTCCACTGCCGACCATGGACGGGAGTTCCCAGGGGGCGGCGGACAATTGGCCGAGCACTGCCCAGGGGGGAGGGCTAAGGTCAGCCAGTGACCCCTGTAGTCTGAAGTTAAATGAAGGAGACCTGACAGGTGAATCTGAACCTTCAATTTATTCAATACTGGTATTGCAATGCTTAGTAAAATATGCAGTAATGGATGCATTTTGGTTTGGGAAGTACTGTATGTAACTAATCCCCCAATAGTCTAAAGTTGTTGGAAAATGAAACAAACTTACAGTATATGCATAAAATCAAAACCATTAAACATATACAATTGCGGTGTTGTAATTACTTGTAAATCCAGAACAAGTGTGTACTTAAATCCTTTACAGTTTACATTAATGCAAGACAACCTACAAATAATATGTAGGCATAACATTACAGTTTGTTTGCCAAGAATAAAGCATTCTTTATTTCAATATGTTGGCAAAACACCTGATTATCTATTGAAAATCAGCAATCTCAAACAAAAACAAAAAAAAACCAACACTTAGCATCTCAGGAAAATGAGAGATTTCTATAAAGGTGTCGTCCATACGTAGATGAAATCAGTTTCATTCTGGTCCACCGCGCTGTAAAAAAATAAGAACAACAGTTAGAAACAAGGGCTCTGTTCAGACTACTATTGAAAATACACATGCATTAAGGATTACTGCATAACGTGTATTTGACATTTTCGGTCCTGCCCTTTCAAGAAAGGGCACATGATGAACGAAGGGAAAGTAAAAACATGGAAATCTTAGGAAAAGCACTGTTGCAGGGCTTCTGGGAGTCAGAGTCCTTGTAAATGGAAAGGAAGTCAAATATATGAGAGCGCGGGTCATTTTTTTTGTTCATCAATTGCTTGAGAAAACATGATAAAAAATGAATACACAGCAACCATTATGTATGATTCTTTCATATAGATTTAGTTGGTTCTAACTTCTCCAGTAATATTTAGCTGTAGAGGAGTCTGAAAAACTACTAAAACGAAAACGAATATATATATACATATATATGTGTGTGTGTGTGTGTGTGTCTGTGTGATGCATCAGTAATTCCCCTTTTAAAACCTTTTGCTCTACAGACTTTATTTTTAATTTCATCATTTTGGTCTTAAATATATCAAACTTCAGAAAATATTGTACCTTCAACAACTTAAGCGCTACCATTTAAAAGGGATATATAGGAATTAAAGGATCTATTTTGAAAAGGGATGTGCCGACGTAAATATTGTTGTGTTGATCCTTTAAAAAAATGCCCCTGGCAGAATAATAATACAAAATTGTTCCATCAAAATTAAAAAAAAAAATTAAAAAAAACACAGAAAGGGACTGTGAACACCCACCTGAATATAAGCCATTTCTTCTTCCGTCATCGTCGTCCTCCTGTATCTGTGAGGAAGGGCTCTCACTGAGCTTGCCGTGTCGGGGGGGCCTGGTAACCAACAAAGTGACGCTGAGCTTGGAGGACCTGGTGGTCTGGATACAGACCCTACTGCCGACTGTGCCATCTGGGTCCCGGTGGACTGTGGTGAGGAGGTCATTATCATTGTTTTTAGTGCTTCCTGCACTGAAACAAAAACTACCACATATTAGCACATGCCTGAAAACCACCTTTCTTAGCTAACATGCAAGTGTAAACAGGCCAGGCCAAGTCACTGTGGCCACATAGCAGAGCAATAAGGGGTCTAATCACAGCACATATCTGGGTCTGATTTCATTTGTATTTGCATTATAAAAATATTCATTCGGTCACTGTAGTTCCAGGTTTTATAGTGCCATCACACAAGCACTGCTGCTGTTGCACTACAGCTAGAAATCCAGAGCACAACGTTGTAGAGTAAATAATATGCTTTCCTGAATTTAAGTTCATCTTTTTTCATTATACTGACCCCTGCTGGTCTGCTGAAACTAAAACAGTTTATTTTGTCTTAGTACCTTAAGATTTTCTGTCCCTTTGTCGGTGCTTTTTTTTTTTTTTTTTTTTTTTTTTTTTTGAAAAAAGGAAACGTTTAAATTACTTCAAAGTCCATCTATTCAAGTGTAATAATCAAGACAATAAATTTTAGCTCTCGGTAGCATACGTGTATATTCAAATACAAAGGTTGGTTAAAAAAAAAAAAAAAAAAAAACCTCATTAAAATATTTAGACTTACCATTAGGCCTCGGGCTGCCAAGTCTATCAGGGAATTTTATTAAAGGCGCATGAGGTTTCACAGCCTAGAAGAACGGCAAAATATCGATAGCATCAGAGCACACACAAAGTCAAAGGTTAAAAAGACGAGATAAGCTTCAGGAATGTCCATATCCATTTTTATCACAACTGTAAAACTATATACATATGTCTATGTTCGTCAATGCAGTGTCCTTTTCGTTTTGTATGATAAATATGAACATTTGTCGAATTTTCTGCCAGTCTTTGTAAGATTTCCACTACACTGCAGACATGATTTAGCACGTATATTTCTTTACTGACGATCCCATTGTCATCACCGCATACTAGGAAAAAGGGACATTAGCAAACATTTAGACCGATATTTACTTAGACATCTACCGCTGCAATCTGACTAAATGTGTAGAAAAATTAATTTAACCTTGCGTCAAGACTTGATTTGCAATCGGTATTCCACAGATCTCCAATTCTTACATTGGCAATCGAACAGACAAGGGTACAGCATCAATGACACCAATGTCTTCATCATAACTGTCAATTAAAAAAAATCCCAGATTTGAATGTTTCAACATTTCAAGTTGTATATTATTTACCTGTACTACCCTACTGGCAGCTGCCATTTTGCTCCCCATGTTGACCTTTTCAAGTGTGTGCTTCCGGGAACTAAAGCAAGCGAACTTTAGATGCAGTTAGATTATTATCTGGAGGTGGCGCTTCTTCCTTTGCTATGGCGACTTCCAAACCTTTCTAAGGAAACGAGACAAAAGGACCATCAACTGCAAAATACTACTAATGAAAATGCTTTTCTTGCAATAAGTTCAAAATTATTTTATGATGATCAGCGGGTGGTGCATTGTGATATCCCGAGTGACAATGGCCTCAGCAGTGTTGTGATTTACCAGTTTTTAACGCCCAGGGTGTACACTTTCTCAGTAATGTCATAGACCCCGTTTAGAGTACTGTTAATAATATAGGATTTACAGCTCAGTGGTCATAGCTGAACCACAAGCGTACCTTAATCAATATGCTTATAAAATATCCTCATCTTCTGCAAATCTGTTCGACTATTCGCCTGTGCAAACGTTTCTTTTTTGTGCGGCTAAATTATTATTTTGTGTGAACAATGTAAGAATTTTATTCGAAAAGTGAATAACGATTTCTCTTCGATCCACACAAAACAGTCCAACTAATCACAGCTGATGGGAGCGTCAGAAACGGCTACAAAATAACTCCAATGTGATTGGTCAGCTCCAAGAACTCTGGGTTAGATTAATACGGTCTATATTTCAGGCGGTAATTCCGTTTTTTGTATTTTGACCAATCAGAGAGTAGAGATTATTTGGACGTCAGATTGATTTATATATTAACCAATACTGAGACAAATCTTTTGTAAAGCGTCTATTGTTATTTTTTGCCTGCACCAATCATGGGTGTCGGTGGGCGAGCTTGAGAAGCCGTGTTGTTTTTCAGGAAAATTGAATGACGGCTGTCTTGAGCGGAACAAGGTCTGTGGAAGAGCAGGTAGAAGCTGTGATAGGGTGAGTTCAAAGTTGTTCCTCGAGTCGAGCTGACACAAAATTTGTTATTTACCGTCACTGTTATTATTTATCTTTTTTTTTTTAATCCCATTTGTATTTTTTTCTGGATAACCATACTTAGGGTTTCGTTCAAACGTTTCACACTCAGATATAGTTCATTTTTCAGATTTATTTTTATATGAAAACATATTAAATCAACCCAATACTTGGTGATTTTTGTCAAAGCTACAATACTCACAGGACCTTGTTTTACGAGTCTTGTTATCAGCCTGCTCCTTCCTTCACTCCATAAATCTTATAAGTGGCCAGTTTTTAATATATGCCACCAGATTTATTTTTTTTAGAGCAGTTACTCTGGATGCCCCCAGGCCCTCTTTATATTTTTGTTTCTTTACTATAGCCATCTCTATAAAACTCAGTGTAGTCTTACAACGATTGGATCTGTTTAAAACACACGTGCTTTTACTATTACTTTACGGTAAATGAACAACTAGCACGGTTATAACTTTTGTGTGTTCACTTTTTGCTCAGGAAATGGTTTACTGGAATAATGATAACTGATACAGACTTACCAATGCCCAGGAAGCCCTGAAGATATTTAAAAAAAAGCAATATCCCTTTAGTGAAATGTGGTTTTATTCTTTCCCACAGCTATATAGGAGAATGGATGCCTTTCAGAACCTTAATGAAGCTTGTTCAAAGCTTGGACATCTGGCTTTAAACAACTGTCAGTCACCAGTACCTGCAAATACAGAGAATGAAGAATCACTCACCCGTATTCTCAGGTTTGTTGTGCTGCTGTTGGATACATTCGATGTTGTCACAATGTGCACCAGTGAAATACAGTATTTTGTTTTATAAACTGATCCATCAGAGTTCAGCAACTCTTGATTTCTCATGGAGGTTGAATTTTGTTTATTTGGCAGGGCTTTGAAAGTCTGCCTAGTAGTACTGTTTTTATTTCTTCCTTTGCAGGTTAAGAGAACAAGTGGCTGAACAGTGTTCGGAAATGAAAATCCGAATAAAGTCAGGCTAGTACTGTTTTAAAAATACATCTTTATGCTATTTTATTCATAACTCTAGAAAGCCATCTAAGAATTTTGTGGCAGTTTAACTCTTTCAACACAGCAGACCAGTATACAGACTTTGGAAAGATCCACTCAAAACTGCCAACCGATCTAGTTTAGAAAGATAACTGTGCTCAGAACAGCAGACAGTAAACTGATCTTCAATATCACATTGTCACATGGTTACAGATAATCTGGCAATATAAGCAGTAAAACAAAGAAGGGGTGTTAATACGACACACACCTGTTTTGCTGTTAAACTGTAGAAATAAAGATTGCATTCATTACTATGGTGTTCATTAATGCAACATGTATAAAGTATAGTCAAGACTTCTGTACATCTAACTGGGACTAGCCTGTCTGTCCTGGTTGAGATATTGTTTCAATGTGTCACTCATGTTATGATTCATTTAACAGATCAAGGCAATTATAGCATCCCTGGAATCCTTGCAGAAGAAAATCCAAATATGTAAGTCTGTTTCCTGTTTGTAGTGGACTGGTCCCATTTGTTGTTCCTTAAATAAAAATGTATATTTTATGAAGTTTTCAGCCATTATCTTGTATCCTAGAATACTACTGCACAGAGCAATAGGATTATTTATTTATTTATGTTCTTTTTCTGTTTTGTATTGGAAGTGTATTATTGTGGCAAAGTGGTGCGTGATTACAGATGCGTGCAGTGCAGAACGGATACAAAAACAATGATTTCTAGGTGCAAGGGTGTTTATTGAATTAATTAGGAATGTCCAGAAATAATAATAAATGATGGACGTGAGTATAGGGGCGTGTATCACTTAGTTTGTAAAATCACACAGGTTTGACCCGCAACCAAAAAGTCCAGTTTAACACACTGACACTAAACACAAAACACAAACACAGTTCTTTGTGATAGTGAGTAAGCGCTAGTGGTGTATTTTACAGTTCTCTGTGAAAATGCAGGGGTGAAAGTGATGTCCAGGTTTATGCTGGCTTTCGCTATAGCTCCGGATCGTGCTACTGGTAGTCTATTAAAAAACAGACAACAGTTAACAAACGCTAACAGACACAAGACAAAACTCATGCTTCACAATACGGCAGCGCAGACTCCTTGTAGGTTAAAACACTGACCATTTACCAAGGAACAGATCACTAACACTACGCCCCCTATTATACCCTCGCTCATGAGCCGTTTGTGAACGGGCGCATCCGCTCCTCCAATCCTCGGATGCCACGCCATCTCCTGTCCGAATCATTGAGCTTGGGTGCCGTAGCTCAGCCCCCTTCCTAAATGACCGACTTCCACCTATCCTAAGGAATAAATTGTCATTCCATTTGATTAAGTGTTCTCTGTTCCTTTTACACAGTGCCCTCACAGGTTAGGAGGGAGATCTAACACCAAGAATCATTCGATCTCTGTCATAATTAAACAATACAGTTTTGACGCTTGTCAAATAAATACATTAAATAATAAATAATAATAATTTTTGATGTACAACAGCTGGACTTTTCATAAGTGTTACATTAGCTATATTTGTCTTTTATTTTGACAGAACGGAAATGATAAAAGATTTAGAAGATGTGAAACACTCTATCCACAACAAAACATTGGCCCTACACAGGTAAATCCAGGGTTATTTTGGTGAGGCTGGATGACCTTGACCTATGCGCATTGTGGATTAATACAAATATCTGAATTCAAGTAACATTTCTGATGGTTATACCACTATACACACACAAGATATATAATATATTTTTCAACAGAATGCAGTTTACCCATGCTGTGTTGGAAAAGATGAAAGAAAATGACAAAGAAGGACAGTAAGTAAATGTACTTTTCTCTAAAGTGGAATTAAGGATTGTTAGCATTTTTGTTTTCTAAAGTAAGCAGTGTGCAGCCAGTTTAACTTAAACTAGTGTTGGGAAGGTAGCCAAAACCTGGCTAGAATAGACCATTGTTTTAATACAAATTGTCACATGCAGCATTTAATGCATTACTAAGCAGCAACTGAATCAGTTAATTTCTAAAGTAATTGGTCAATTGCTCTGGCTACAACTGGTAAACACATATGGGTGGGTATTTCTTAAGGGGTAAAATAAATTTCAATTAAAAACGGCGACTTAATCCAAACTTTATTCTAACTAGGTTAATGAAGGCAACAGTGAAGCACACACTAAGCCTTTGTTCACGTATATTCAGATTAAAACAGGTAAGTGCTGTCTGTTTTAAAAAGGAACCTTCTAACAGTAACCTTCACTGTGACTTGTGACCTAAAATGGCTGCCATATTGTGGTCAATTGTTGTTTTGTTTCTGGATGAGGAAACACTAAGATACTGGCTTCATACTCGTACACAACTGTCTTGTGATTATGGTATCATACACATCATCTGCTGCTGTACTGAAAACAGTGCATGTAGTCTACATTATGTTGTAAGTTTTTATATACAATCTGTTTGCTACAATTGGCAAATAAAACTGCAGGAAATATGGGTATGCCAACACAGGCATACATGCACTTCTTGCCTTCATGTCCCACCTAAAATTATTATGTTTGATTGTCTGAAAATTAAACTGTACAGTTTATAGCAGATGTGCACACAGCTGACTACATTACAAGCATGTCCGGGCATTCGTTCCCCGCCATGGCTGTACATTTAAAATTAGAACAATTAGTAACTTGAAAATGTAGATTACTTTATATCAATTGTATGCACACAATTTGACATTGGCAGATTCTCACATTTGGTTGAAACACAAACATTGCATTGTCTGATTATTTATACTTCTGAAATCTGTGACTCAGGAGTCCAGTGAAATTGAAGACCAGGTACGAGAAGTTAGGAAAAGGAGACTAGGTAAGTGTTTATTGGACATAGTTCACTTAAATCTATAGCTATTGCAAGAAAAAAAAGGTTATTATGATGCAAGGCCATTTAGATAGTTTCAACTTCATGGCTATAATTAAATGTTTAGAAACTGCATAGTTGATGATATATAATATTCACATGGCTGAGCTGGATTTGTGCTGCCTAATAAATGAATGACTATCTGCTCGGATGAGTTAAAACAACCTTAAGCATGCTATAAGCACCAGTCTAGGACCAGGTTTAAGCAAAACCATGGACCAGGCTGGAACTACTAGCCTAAATAGTGCATGCAGTACAATGAAGTGATCAGTCTGTTATATGAAAGATAATTAACTGCTGTAAAATATTTTACACTCAGCACTGAAGAAAGAAGCTCTTGGGAAATTGATGGAAATGCGAGCAGCAAAAAAGAGAAAAGAGGAGAAGATGCAAGCATTGCAGAGTGAGATGTTGAAGAAAGGTCAGGGGAGCATGGAGAAGTATCTCAAGATGGTTACTCTGGTGCAAAATGTACTTCAGGTACAGTCTTGTCACAGCACTACAGAGACATGCACTGCATGTGTTGTTTTCATGGCCCAGCAGACCCCAAAAGTGCACTTTTTTAACAAAAAGATTAAGAATTATTTCATGCTTGCATTGCTGTATTAATGTTCCTTTTAAAAAGAGATTCTGATAAGCGCACAGCAAGCGCCGTACTGGACCAGCAGTGCGCCACATATTATGCTATTTTTGTTTTTCAGGGGATTATCATTGGCAGCCGAGTGAACTGGGCTGCAGACCCGAAATTAAAAGAAATTGCCCTGGGGCTCGAGAAGAATCCAGCCTTCGACTGAAATAA
Organism: Polyodon spathula; assembly: GCF_017654505.1. NCBI lineage: Eukaryota > Metazoa > Chordata > Actinopteri > Acipenseriformes > Polyodontidae > Polyodon > Polyodon spathula. Next base: position 74,604,069 of record NC_054535.1, read on the forward strand.
CAGGAAGTACACTGAAGCTTAATATGAGACAGCACAGATCTTCTCAAGTTTGACCCCCTCTTCTTACTCACCTAATTACTACCTATATGTTATCATTTATGAGAAACTTTGGCGGCACTTTTTATAAAATTTTTTTTTTTTTTTTTTTTAAGTAGTGGTGGATTTTTTGTTATTTGTAATGTATGCATTTAACAAACACCTGTTTTTAAGGTACAACGTCCTTTTCCTTTTAGAGTTTTTTTAATGTACAAACTATAGCATTATTTTAAGTCTGGGTTTTTTTTTTTGTTTTTTTTTTGACATTTTACATTTTTGTTACATGGCGTTCAATTTGATCAACTAAAACCCGGCCAGGATAAATCACAGCTGGATTTTGTTTAAAGGACTACAGTCTCCCTGAAATTGCTAAAAATAAATGGTTGATGCACTCCAGTTGGATTCTAAGTACTGTAAAATGCTCTAAGAAAATCTAGCTGTGACTTCTGGCAGGGTATAGAGTAAACTGATCAATTCAATCCCTTGGAGTAAAATAGCTTGTATAAGTCATGGTAACTTGCTCATCCACGCAGTGTAAAAAGACTGTAAAATAAGTGTTCATTTTTATTTGGATTATTGGTATTGTTTCTGTCAACTTCTTGTGTCCAGTATTATTATTTCTTATAAACTGTTGCTGCATTGTTTAGTTGTGAACATGCTGATGTCTAGAAAATGTATTCTGTCTTAATCTGTGAAATCAGTATATTTGCTGGCTTTTGATTCAAAACTTTTTAACAGACAGTACAAATATACACCAAATATTTACTTAAATTAGAAAAAAAAGAGACAATAATAAGTTATTCTGTTGTAGGACATTACTGTAAGTAAAGAATGTATTGCAGTATAAAACAAAAACCTAGCAAGTGTCTTAATTAACCATTGCTACAGTTTCTATTTTTTTTTTTTACTGTTCATATTCTGTTGTGTTTTTTTTTTTTTTTTTTTTTTTTTTTTTAAATGGGAGGAAACAATTGCTGCATATATGTCAAAAAAGATATGTCTTTTTATTGTGTGTAAAAAAGCCAACATTATTTTGCGTAAATTATTTTTGTTGCATACACTGTTGGCTGCCTGCTACTAAAATATTGGTTTTTAAAGCAGCTTGAAGTTTTCACACTTGAATAGTGCTTTTTTGTATTCTGTCAGATTAGACCATGCTCTGTTTTTATTTCTTTATTTCTTTTTATTTTTTTTAGTAACACATCTTCCTCCTGAGGCAGATCGCTAGCATTAATGTGTAGGATTCTTTGCATTAGTGAAAACCTAAATACTTTATGAAACTGTCGCTCTGATTTGGAATTCTTAACCTTGTGGTCATTTAAAAAAAAAAAAAAAAATCATAGTAATTTTAAGAATCAAGGTCTTAATTAACCTAAATGTGACTTTGTCCTCAGCTGAATTATCTTTTAGGTCTTAAAATACATTTTTGTATATATAAATATATTCCTGCATTATCATAGTGAGAGATAAAATGTGTTTTCAAGCAAGTGACCCTTGTGTGATGTCATTAGTCTGTGTGCACTCAGGATGTGCCCTGCAGATAAAGCACTGGACTACAACAGAAACTGGTATGTGTTCTGAAAGATATATATTATACGCTGGCTTTTTAGTGAACCACTGTTTCCCAAGGCTTCAGGTTTTCCATCACTAATTTTGAATGATGTTGTACAATAAACAGAGAGAACATTAGAATGAAAAAGCAGAACACAGGAATTGAAGCTGGCCACACGTCTCCTTCTTTCTTAATGGTGGCTGTGAAACGTGCTGTAGCACTAGCTAATGCAGCACACCTTACTCAAACCTTATTTGCGATGTAAGTAAAGGTGGATGACCCTTGAATTTGCTTTTGTTAAACTGATTTTCCACCTGTAATCTGTTTAATAAAATGGAAAGATTGTGCACCTTGTACCAAAGCAGTCAGTAATTCAACTCCCAGGTTCATGGGTTTTACCCCAAGAGTAATGTGCCATGGTTCCAGTAGGGTGGTGCTGCACCACAGTGCAGGTTAAGTGACAAGCTCACTGAAAATCAGCAGCACACCAATACCCAGGAACCAGGTTACAGGTAACAGGATGCCACCAATGGACACAATAGAACACAAGGGCTGCGGTGTTATTACCTGTAATGCATTAAGTGAAATTGTTGTGCTGTGGTAGGACACATTGTCTTCAGCTCAGTGAAAGTTAAAAACAATGTCTAGGAAACAGCAGCAGCAAAATAAAAAAAAATGTGAGATTATGTTTACAAGAGATAATAATAAATACCCTTAATTCTAAATGTTGCCAATGCAATCTGTCAAAAGTAAATCCATCCAGCCATGTGTTATATCTTCAGGTCTGGAAGGGCTGATAGGAGGCTGCAATTAAGGTGAAAAAATGGTAATATGGTTTGTTTTCTTAATTTGGAGATACTGATTCCAAACAAATAGGTTACCAAAGAGATGCAAAATACTTGCCTTTACATTCATGATGTACTGTATTGTCAACTAGAGTCTCCATATGCAAGTTGACATTAACAAAATAAGCTTTGGTTGCAGACTGCAGTAAAAAACAAAAACAAAAAACAAAACTTTTGTGAATCCCTGTCTAGTCTATACTGGGGGGGAGGGGAGCATGGTATGTAGGGGGTCTGAGGCAGCGTTAGAAGTAGGCATGTACATTTTAAATCATGTTCGTGCTCTTTGGCATTAACGGTTCATATGTTTTATACCAATACACACTTGGTGTACATTAAAAAAACGGACCTGTTGGAAAACCTGTACCAACGTTAACTTTACAAAGTGATTCAAATGTGTGTGTGTGTGTGTGTCCAAGAAAGTCTCGCGTTGTTTTAGTTCTGGGAAACTGCTGGAGCCCAAAGTAATTGATACCAGTTCAGAGGATTTCACAATAAAATGTACTCGATAGTTGTATGTTTTACTTGTTTGGATGATCGAGTCTGTTTAAGAGGCAAGTTTAAATACTTCGTTGGGAACACAATTGTTAAGTGCTGTAAACAGTTTAGTCTGAGGGAGGGAAAGAGCAGCAGACTCGTAGGTGAGTGATCTCTTTTTCGTTAGATAACAGGTGTCAAGGATTTCAAGTTTGAATGTAAAATAATTAACTTGATATTGTAATGCATTATTAACTAACAAAACACTGCAAAATAACAAATCGTAACTGTGTTGTCATGATGGCAGAAAAACAGTTAAGAATACAGTACAGCTTTAGTAGGTAACTAAATTAATACTTTACAGTATTGTAATGAAGTTTTTCAGGTTAAAAAATACATCGGCTAACGTCGTGCATGTTGATTGAAACTTATTAAAATTCCAGTTAAATACATTTTGTGGGTTGAATATAACAGCATTATGGCAACACGCAGAATAGAGTTTTTAATAGCTAAGCTGAGAATAATTTTAAACTTTGAAATGCTGCTTGTAGTTTTATTTTTAAGTATGTTTTTTGCATAATGTGGCAGTAATTTGTTTATAGTTTCTTTATTTATGTATTTATTTATTGAAGCGGGAACGCATAATGCAATGGCCCTTTCTCTCAGACCTTCAAACTCGGTGAACCATTATGGCACACCGCTGCACGAAGCGGGTGGAAACTTTAGGGCACGGAAAAAGTTCCCTCATTTCAGCAGAGACGACTCGAAAGAAAACATGGAAACGCCAGTGAAGAAAATAATATTTACCCCCCGGCCAGTGACACCCATGATATCACAGACGCAGGCAAACCTTTTGTGAGTAGTGTCACCCTGTACTTTGTGTTAAAATGCTATTTAACAAAAAGAAATAGTCCATACAGCTGAACCTGTGTAAAACAATGACACTGTAGTGTAGTTTTCATATGGAATACATTTTTTGCAACTAATCTAAAATAATCTAGTTTATTTAAGATGTTTAGGTACTGAAAACATAATTCTGCTTTTTATTTTTAAGGTCCAACTTGGAATGTAGCAAGCTATCTGAGAAGTCTGTGAGCCCAAACCTTGCCATGTTGAGAATGCCTTCAGGTGTGAAATATGTTATTGCTGTTGACGTTGTTAGGTGTTATGACAAGTGAAATCCCTACCGTTCACCTTTCACACTTATTGGGGTTCAATATCATGTTATTCAAGGATAACAGGGCACGCTTCAGTAAATAAATGTCAAAGCACACAGCGGGTGTAATTGGAAAAGATGCCCTGAGACGCTCATATGCAAATATCTCTGACTTTATCCTAAATTCAGACAAGGTTACTGCTGCTGAACACTCTACAAGGTAGCAAGCACAGACTGCTTTGGGTGCCTGTCTTCAGGGAGCTGTAAACTGCTGTTCTTTCTTAGTGGGGTCTCTCTTATTTGTGTTGCTTTGAGGTGGCATGGGTCCATATCCGGTAGAGTTGAGGTGGGACAGTCCTACAACCTCATTCATGACTGTTGAACTCGCTTATAGTTCTGGTTGTTTTTCTTTTTACAGTAATGTTTTTTTGTTGTTGTTTTTTTTAATTAATTTATACCTAACAGGTTCAAATTTACAAGAAAAGCAAAGACTTCTGCAGGAAAAACACCAGAAGGCAAAAGAGACTCTGGACAAACTTGCTGTCGGAGGAGGAGTATGTATGATCAAAACTTGCATCGCAGATTAACACCGTGCAAATGATCACCTCATCCCTCAATTGGCTGATGTGTACGCGTGTGTGTGTGTGTGTGTGTTATATATATATATATATATATATATATATATATATATATATATATATATATATATATATATATATATATATATATATATATATATATATGGCTATTTAGATCTTCAAACTGCAGACCACCAGAAATGTATTTAGAAAAATGTACTGTAGAAGAAAAAAAGTTTTTTCCTAAGGCATTGCAGTGGCCTACACAGTATTATGACTTGCAAAACCACTGAATCAAAATACAGGACAGATGGCAGTTTTTGATTTACATGATCTGGTATGGATGACTGCTTCTCCTTTTGTAGGTGAGCCTTTGGCCAGAGATGAACAACATGAGGCTGACCGCAGACGAAGGGCTGGTCCTCTTTGTATCGTGCATGCTGATGACTTTTACAGTTTTCATCATTTTCAAATATCTACATGGTAATAATTTCCTGTTTCTTCTTGTTTTGCTGTTTGTGAACTGAGTCAGCCAGAAAAAGTGAATTGTCCAGCTCTCTCTTATGCCACAGTTAAGCTTTTGCTGTTTGAAGGAAAATGTAATTGCGAAAAACTGTGTGGTTTTGTATCCCAGCCTAAGAAAAAGGGTTTGGTGTTTACAGTTGTATTTTAAATTGAACTCTGCATGTATGCCTGTTCATTCCTTAGCCCTCTAATAGCATGTGCTGGTAGGGAGACAGCGCTTTTTAATGGCGAACCAGATTTCATTTAGTGAAAAGTACAATAGTGCATCAGGCTAACTTACAGTTGTAAAGAACACTTTGTGTTTTGTATTATTAGTGCTCTTATATTTAAGGTCCGTTGCTGCTGAGCTTACATCACTACACTGATAAAGTCAGGGCCTTTTCTGGAAACCATCCAATCCTAAGCAGGTCCGAATCGTCTGTCAACGAATCTGTGATGAGATGGCACAAGGATTTCTGGAAACTGCTGGTGAGAGCTTCATTGATTTATTTAAAATATTTATCTTGAGGTGATTATAAGGGGACTAGCACCCCATTTAATATACACATTTATGTTAACTGATGAATGTACAATTTCAAAAGGGAATTTGTGATTGCAGAGTGTAATGCAAAAAATAAAGCAGTGTTTTTTGTGGTTATACTACAAACCACATTTGTCTAAAAGTTGTTTTAGTTAACTGCTGTTAGTCAGTATTTAAATGTTACAGATCACCCTGTCAAATGTACAAGAAACGCATTACCTTTACTGTGTTCTGTAGTGTCCGTATCTCATCGCAGTGTGACATTTTTAAACATCCTGCCAACTCTTTTTAATCGCACATCGTGGGTCATAAATCAACCACGGTGTATGTTTCTCAAAGTTGATTCGGGCGCATTCGCCAGGAGTAAAAGCATGTCTTGTAAACACTGCAGGGGGTTCTGTAACGTTTCAGAGCATGTTCACCAAGCTATGCTTTTTTTGGTCCATCTGTCAAACGGTATAAAATAGGTCCATGCATCTTATGACTTAAAACCTACTTTTATATACCACTATATGAAGACCGGATGCGTGGATCCATAACATATTGGCAGAAGTAACTATAGATAGTGTAAGGTACAGAATGGTGACCGTTTTTAAAACCTTGATTTGTATTGCATCCCTGATTTATATGCAAGCTCAACCCAGTTCAAAGTTACACTTTAAAAACCTTGCCTAAAAGATGATAGCAGGCTTTGGCAATGTTTTTCAGACCCTGAGGAATAATAGAAACTAGTGAATTCCACTTGACGTCTGTCTTTTGTGTTTTTGAATTCCCGTTTTTGCTGTAACATTTTTGCAATGTTGTTCTCATTATTCAGGATGACATCCAGAGGCAGTTTGAAACCCATCTCCACACAGCCCATGCCACTTATATCCTGTATTTGATTCTCTATGTTGTTGCTGTCGGGACGCTGCTATACTACCTTGCTGATAACATGATTCAGAAAAGCAGGCTCACGCCACGAAGGATAAAAATTTGGTATGTTTTATTTCTCTAGACTGCCCAGGTTTCTTTTTTAAATGTTGCATCCTGTGAATGAATGCCATCCTGTACATAGAACACGAGCTGAACGTTATTTAATATTGCACTGTTAGTTTTTCTGATTTTAAGTCAGTATGTTGTATAGTCAGGGTTTCTCTTATTGTAAAACAAATTGCATCTCTTTAGGATCCCAAGTTTTCATTCTTTTTTTAGCATAATAACATCTAGCCTGAAATCCATACAATAGCTTTGTTTTAAATCTAATGCTTTCTTTGAATTTGCAGGGTTTTACTTCTGATTGCTACAGCATCATGGACTGTACTGATGCTTCAGTTACTGGTTTATTCCCAAAACCTGGAGCACACTATTGAGGCCACAGTTTACAGGCTTCTAGAAGAGCTGGTACGATCTTCCTTTTAAGTTTTGATATTTTTTCTCCAAAAACACCTGAGGGTGATTTTTCAAATGGCTTGATTAGTACTGGGAATTTTGTCAGTGAACACAGATTAGCCGTCTCCTGCAATGTGCATTTTGTATTTATGTAGCATTTGTTAGCACTGATTTTGCCATCTGCTCAATAAAGCAAAAACATTGTTCTATGTTTACTTACTGCGTCAGCATTATGATCGCTGGGTTTCCACTGTGAGTCTGTTAAAACAGCACGTTTTCTAAAACAATACTGTTTCCACAGATAAAGGGTTCATTTTAATTAGCGTGCTGCTTTTTAATTACTTCAGTTAAACAACGGGCAGCTTACTAATTGTGCAACAGATTGCAGAGCAAAGCTCTGCGGTAACTTTCAGTTTGTTTTCAAACAGCATTAAACGTTATTCCAGATTTTGTTCCGAGTGATTTGGTGTACTCCTGTGTGGTCAATATTAACTATATTGTAATATTGCACTGTAATAATTATGCCTAATATTATTTAGAAAATCTGTTTCTGACTGCTGTTTGTCTTTTTGTAGGCTTATCTAGCAACACTGGACTTCAGACTCCAGACATATCACAATGTTGCCACCTACTGGAGATTTCGATGCCTTCCACCTACCACCCGGGGAACACTGTGCATCTTTGGAATTGTGCAAGTGCGAGATGTGTTCTTGTATTTACAGTATTACAGTGTGCCAGTGCTAACCGCACTCTGCACACCCGTCCTGAGACTGATGCTAGCTCTCAAAGAGATGTATATTGTGCCTGGAAAAACCCAAGCAAGTTTAAAAAGGTAACGAAGTAACTAAACAGATGTTTACCATAAGCTGTGTATGTTAAGAGAACAGGCAGCTGATTTGTAGAAGTGAAATACTTTTCATACGTTGTCATAACATTTCTTCTATTGCAGTACCAGGACCAATGTTTTGGAATACTGAAAGTGTTTTGAGCAGTGTAGCTGTTGCTGTCTCTTTCAATGAGGAACTTTTCAATTCAGTTGTACTTTTAAACTGTCTAACTAATAATGTGAATAGGCACATTAGTTTGTTTTTATTGTAACCTTCAACCTGCCATTTTGTGTGTTTATTTGAACACAGTTCATGTTATTCTTTGTGAGGGGATTTGAGAGAGATCCAATATGGTCATCTTTTTCTTTTTTTTTAATATACTTTATTTTTTGGTTCACTTTTTAGGGTTTTATTTTAGTGTGTTTTTTTTAATAGGTACCTAATGACCATTTAAATAGGATATTTGTCTTATTGTAATTCCTGTAAAACAAGAATCAGTGTAACTTACTGCCATATAATTAATGATCAGCACAAAAAACAATGAATAAAATCTAAAAAGGATATACAGTGGTTTGTGTATGCTAACATTGTTTTAATCAGGAGTTGCGTACCATGCACTAACAGTGCTTATGTGTATATAAGGTTTTCTACCTGGAAAAAGCTGGATATAAGATGAACCTGTTACTGCAGCCTGATTTACAGAGTGGTGTGGCATTGAGGCAAACCAAAGGTGCTACTAAATGGGGAAGGGGTGAAGTTGATTACATCAAATGGGTTAATGTGGTAGCCAGGGGTTTCAGCAAAATACAGCCTTTTCACAAAATTGAATGATAACCCTACTTTTGCTACAACTTTTTTTAAATTTTATTATGTTAACACCTAATAACAGAAGTTGCCTTTTTGGCGCTGTTGACAAACATACTGACCACCGGTCCACTAATTGTTTAATGTTTTTAAAACCATAAAGAAGGGTTGCAGAGCAGTAGCAACTTGAATCGCTGTCCTCAGTGTTCTCTTCACAGTGAAACAAACAAGTCACGTAGAAAAATCGAGGATGAAGGAAAGAATATAAACAAACATTTGCTGGAAGATACTGTGGATCGCGCTTATATTGTTGGTGAAAAAACAACGTTTTCGTTGTCAACCAAAGAAATCCAAGATTTGTTTTTCTGTGAGAACAGACGATTGGTGAGGGATGAAGATCCGTGCTGTATCCCACATCCTTCGCAGTGGTGTGCTTCCGGATCGAGCTGTGCAGTTTTGTGATCAGAGCTCGCAGCTCCTCGTTCTGTTGCCTCGTCTCGCCTCTGTCTCACCGCTGTGTCTAGCTCCTCTCTTACCAAGGCCAGGTCCTCTTCAAGGTCCTTTTAATCTGCATAGGTATTTTTATTTGATTTAGGTAATTGACGAGTGGCCACATATATAGAGCCAGAAATAATTTGTTTGTTGAAGGTGTGAGTGGGAGTTGTCAATTTTCTGTGTTGGTCAGGGAAGTTGTCCAGCCTGACATAAGTATTATATTATTTTGACTTCTGTGCCTTGTTTATTTGTTCCTGTTTTGTTTGTTAATAAAAGTGCACATACACGCTGGAACTGCAGTTTTCTGCCTGAGTCTCATTCCTGACACACTCCTGCTACAATGGGCAGCAATCACATTGTTAGAAATGAACTGTGCTGGTTGTAAAAACTGAATACATAAAATTGCTTTCAGTATTTCAATATTAAATGTAGAATTTCTTAATTTTCATGTCCGATTTCACAGAGCTTTTGCCTCAGTAACCTCCCACATGGTTTTAACGTCTCTGAGCTTATGTGGGAAGTTCTGTATTTTATATGTACAGAATTGCCCAGTTTTTGTTCAATAAATGCTTTGAAGAATATACTATTGAAACAACTCAAATGCATGTTTATGATAATGTGTGCATGTCTTTTGTATAGGAAAACCTGAAACCAACACAATGATGGTATTGCATATATGGCAGTATTTACTGGAATTATGTTAGCTCTGTCCTTTAAGAGTGAAGTCATTGAATACAAATATTGTATCCCATTATTTTACATTTCCCTAACTGCAGGTGTACGAAAAGATTGTGATATATTGTTGTACCTCTTCATATATTCATTCATTTTTAGATACTGAACTTTTCTTCTTAGCTTCACATTGTCTTCTTTCACAGCTGACTCATCCTTAGGAAGTAGAACCACTTCCTTCAAAACATTAATTCCGTCGCTCACTTTGCCTGAAGGAAGATAATGGAGTTTTAATAGGAAATGCATTGTTGTAAAGTGTAATTGTGTTTTTCCGTAAAACCTGCTGATTATAACGTAAAGCATCAGACATTATCCCAGGTTTTATGCCAGTATATTCTTTACCTGTTGAAGATGGCACATCCTTCTCGTTGGTAGTAGCCTGCAATGTTTGAGTTAGGTACCAAAATCCCATTTCACCAAGCACTGAGCAAAATGGGTCAAAGACTAGGAGCTCTGCATTCTTAACAGTGTCAAGTAGTTTTACAACTTTGAGCTTTGGTGAGTCTTCTAGATACAAAAAATAAAGTTACAATCAAACCTTTCTCCATACCTAGTACCAGATGCACATAGAATCATGACGCATGCTTACGAACTAATAAGCAGCCATTCAAACTGGCAGATGTATCAGGTGATGAACAAGCTTATCCAACTGTTTGTATGTTCACAGACATTATAAACAGAGATTACAAAGAAGACTGCAACATATGCCCACGGACAAGTGAGAGCTGACTACATCTATTTAGATTTAATATGCTGGTAAGTGAAAAAGGGTATCCAATAATAAAGTACCAGGTCATTCTTGTAACAAAGTAGCTACCTAAATGGTTTTATTTTCCTTGATAAAATAAAGGACTTAAAAGAACAAATAAATAACGCACTTATGAAAATGCTCCATGAATAGCTTCAATGCTTTGCTGCTGGCAGAAGTTTAAATGAGAACACCAGCGGGAGTGTTCACCACACCCAGACGTGTCTATTCTCTGAGAATGTATTGTCAACTGACACTAGATAAAGAACAGGGTTCCAGCACGTTTGTGGTAAGAGCAGCATTTGGGTGCAGCCTTCTATTCCCTTGAATGTTGGCTTCTGCCAAGCTTCTGTCAACATTGTATGCCTGCAGTTTATTTTCTGAGCTGCTGTCCTTCTGATCCAGGCTTGTCTAGGTAGAAGGGCAATGCATTCTTTTTATCTTCCTTGGAGCTGGTAGATTACAAAACAAATTGTCAAGCAATCTCCCTGTGCTGAAAGTTCCTGTTCTGTGGAACTTGCTGTCTGTGGTTTGTATACTTTGCAGATGGATTATCTGCTCTTCTGACTTCACTGCTATCTAGTGTAGAGTTTATTAATTTACAATCTGCACATACATAGAGCATACTCCATAACTCCATGGAATACAGTGACATTCCATGAATAAGGATAGCTTGATAACCAAGCCCCAGAAGGCAAAGAGAGGGTTTGTCACCATGTGCATGTAGTTTTCTGTTTATAACAAGTTCAAACCTAATTGGGAATTACTTTCCTTACACATCTTCATGTGATTAGTAATGTTTTGTAAATTGGAACCGGTCAACAGATTTGTATGCATGAAAGATGAAAAAAGGTTTTCCATGTTGAAGCACCAAATACAAAAAGTTATTTAATGCCAGATCAGTCAGTACTTGTACATTAACTGAAAAGTTGCTGAGAGATGATATGTTTGGCTTCTAATATTTAAGGAGTTCCTAATAATCCCTGTACATTAAACCACTGAACAGAAAGCAGTTTTATTGACAGTGGCAATATTAAACTCACAAGCATATTGCATCAGTATTTACAGGAAACATACTGTAGGATTAAACAATCACTGTATAACATGTATACTTTTTACATACTTTTAAATGTGCCGCCATCCCCCCCCCCTTTGAAACCACTGCAACAAACAATGATTAAATAGCCAAACTGTTCTTGAGCTGTGTAGTTATAATAATCTGTGTAGGTTATCTACAATCCAAAGACAAGAAACCACCTGTCTGAAAGGCTGTCATTTTGTGTTGCTACACAAAGACAACACAGCAATTAAAAAGAAAACATGATAAGTGATGTTTGTTGGGTAGCAAGAGCTGTTCTAAAAGTCAGAAAAGTTTGATTAAATGCAGAGTTGGGTTTGGAATATTACACCCTTTTATAATTGTCACATCTTTATTATTATTATTATTATTATTATTTATTCCATTTAAGGGAAACATGCATGCTAAATACCTAAATGACCTGCTTTCATATAAAGTTAAATAAGTAACATTGCACTGTATTTTGTTTTCATAGTACTATATTTCAAAAACAGCTTTTCTGCCAAAACTACAGCCAATTTCTGCAGTTACCATTACAGAGTAAAAATGTCTGAATATGGTTAAATGGAAACTAAAGGTTGCCCTGCCAACTACAATGCTTTTTACTGTGGAGACCTATGTAATTGTTCTCTCCTGCCCCGGAATGACGCTTCATACCTCAATCTGTCGTATCTGTTCAGTGGTTAGCACTCCTTTCTCTTTTAGGCTCCTGTAGAAAAGCGGAGATGCTGACAGATGCTTGATAATGACTGGGAAGTAGGATTGAAGGACACGGGTATGAGGCTGCCTGGAAGCTATATTTGTGTTTATTATTAGAAGATAAACAGTACAAAACAGTTGTAACTGGTATTGTTAAAATCTCACAAAATAATCTAAATATACGTGATCCCTGTGTGTCTCTGTTTCTGAACAGGAAGTATTGTTTTTCATGATTTAATGTATCCAAAACTTTAATCGCTCACATGAATGTGTTTGTCTACTTCACTGAGGGGTCTACTCTCAAAGCATTTTACTCCAGTTGTTCATAAAATTAACAGGTGTTTGGAGTAAATGTGAGCCTTCAACAAAGGACCATATTGACTTTAGTGTGATTCATTGTAATTTTTGCAAAGAAAAAAAAAGTTTATTTTGCAAAACCACAAGTAACAGAATTGCCTCTTAGGGACTCAGTTTGTTTTACAGATTTAGAACAGGAGTTAAACTTTTGAAATGTCTCAGTTTTATCTCATTTTCATATCTGTAGAGGTACATTTGACTTAATTTTATTTAATACCAAGCTAAATAGCTTTGAAGAACTTTAATACTACTTTTAATATAAATTGTAGGTCAGTCACTATCTGACACCTCACATTTATAGAAATCTAGTCAAATTAGCAAATGTACTTACAGGGACTGTGTGCTCAATGAAAATGACTTTTGATAATCTCAATTTCTGGGATTGACTGCAGAAGCCAAGCCTTTTATATTATGAAATACCTACTAATCTTGTCTCCTATGCCAATTGCATGCATTTACATGGAAGGTAAACATATTGCCAAAAAGAAGTGTTGAGTCCTTGAAACTAACCTAGCTTTTTTTTTTTTTTTTTTTTTTTTTTTTTAAGAGTGTAAAACACTTAACAGGCTTCTAATGTAGTCCAAAACACTGAAAAGAACAACCTTCATTCTATACAATTGGCTTTTGGTCAAATTCTTGATATTGTCTAGATCAATAACTAGTGTATTGATTTGAATTTTATTATACACTAAAATTAAAGCTTATATTGGAAAAGCAGTAGTACTTTATAGAAACATTAACTTCTAGACAGGCAAATTCAAAACTGCTATAGTCTAGTTTAAAACATGACACTATTTTAAACCTTAGATGACAAGAGTATGGCATGTATCTAAAATTTAAAAAGCAACATTACCAATGTGATCAGCTATACAATATAGATCCTTAACTGGAATTTAACTTGCTTCATGTTACCAGTATAATTCAAATTTTCCAGTGAATTAAATTAGAACCTGAAATCATTTAACTTTGTACAGTACAAGCTACAGTATTCTGTACAGAAATGGGTCTTTAGTTAGACAATGAAGTTAATTCTAGATTACTTCTAAACAGGTGTTAAACAGCAGTCATACTGCACAACAGTACCAGGCAGTTAACCATTCAAAGTTGAACTGTATATAACTGGCTGAAACAAACATCTTAAGGGTTTAGTAGGTGCAATAATTTAACATTGAGAGAATAGTGTAGCTACTAATTCAGCTTTAATAAAAATTAGTTTAAAAGCAGCATTACATTAACACACATTAGAATAAGTACATTACAAGATGGAGACTTATTGTACATGAAGTTGCTTAATGTTGAGGACTTCAATATTTGAATACCATTAATCAGTTAAAAAGCACACAGTGCCAATAAAATTAAGCTGACTCAAACATTAAGACAATAGAGGTTTAGCTAGATCATTGATTACTGCAGACTTCAGATGAGGAATCATGCTGATCTTCATTAGCTTCTGACTAGCATACTTGTTCTTCACAGCCTGGAAAATAAAGAATTACCAAAACCAGTCTGAAAGCTACAATTATTCAGAAAACCCAATCCAAGTTAAATTAAACTTGCTAAAGGAAGCGTGCCAAACTGATCACTGTAGCCAAGTAAAGGTGTTTGGGCATTAGCACTGGAAATATTGCGCTTCTGTTTAAGCAACAAGAATACAAATCAGGTGTTTAACAATTTAGTGACCTGTAGAAGGCAAAGTTTAGAATCAAAGTGAAGACTGACGTCATGTGAAAAAAAAAAATCTTACCATGTACTTGGTGAGTCCTTCATTGACCTTCACAACATTTTTAGCCATGTGCTGCATTACAGGAATCAAACAGCTCTCTGTGTAGTTCATATAATGCTGCAGAGTGTGTGTCTGGGGGAAAAAAAAATTCATGTTATAAACAAAAAACCAAAGTAGTAGTGCATCCACAATGTAGCAACTTTAGCAAAAGGATCAGGGAAGGAGATAATTGGTTTACAGAAAAATCCCTATCCCATCAAATGCGCCACATTCATTAAATTGTCATTTGCATGCTCCGTTAAAGTTATGACACTACAGTCTTGAATGCACTTACCCATTCACCACAGTTTAGAACTTTCATTGTCAGTGCAAATGCTGCAGCAGCAATCTGGGATGGGGGATAGTGCACCATGTCATAGTCTGCCATAGTCAGCTCCATTAGATATTTAGCCAAGGTGTGCTGCTCTGCAGTTACCTATAATAGGTAGCCACAAAATGAGTTGTCATTTACCAAATAAATGCAATGCTAAATGACTTAACCCAAAAACACACCACATGGGATGAAGTAGACCATCAAGGATTTGAGCAAATTTAGGCAGACAGACCACTCACTTCTCCGATCTTAGAAGCTCTTCTCAAAAACTGCAGGGGAATGGGACGGCCAAAGCTGAAATGGAGCACCCTCAGGATCTTCATTTCCATCTCTCTGATCTGGGCCGTGGTATAAGTGTGGTCGGTAACGAACGCAAAGTCTGCAATCTCTGGAGGATACATCTCTTCATATTTGGAGGCCAGCAACATAGCAGTCACGCCAACAAGCTGCAACATCTTCTTGGGCACTGGATTAGCCTGAAAATGGACAGTGACACATTACAAGAGTATTAGGAGTAAAGTTAAGATATACTAAACTTGAACCTTTTGTTTCCCCTCCTACTATAATAAATATGACAGTGCAGTATTTCACAATAAAAAGTTTTACCAAAAGCTATTTGGGGACCAGCAAGGGACACCCCCTATATTTGTTACCTGAAGAAAGCGATCAATTATTCCGACAGTCATATACATGGTCTCCTGAAGCAGCTGGAATTTCAGTTGGACTTGCACAAGCCAGTCAATCAGTATAGTTCGCATGTTTCCAGTGACTTCCTGTCCCTGCAGGTACTTTGGCCTAACTGCTTGTTCCACCTACAGAGCAGAGAAGTTGCGTTACAGCAGTTAGTCTGACATGGCAGCCAATAATATTTGTTAAAAAAAAAAAAAACTACACAACACTACCCACACCCCATCCCAAACAGGTTACTGACCTCAATCTGTCTTAGGTAACTGTAGATGTCCTTCACATATTCACTGCAGAGCATTGGGTTATCAGCATCACCCACATCAACATCCTGGATATTTAGTAGTACATCTGAAAAGGCCTGGCACAAGTCCTCCTCAGGCGCACAGCCAGATATATCCATTGGAGTTGGGGATTGAGGCTGGATCTGAATGCAAGCAAGAAAATAAACAGTAACATCTAGCTTAACATACTGTAGAATATCACTCAAATTCACTTTGAAATTCAATATTGAGGTAATTCACTGCACTTTCAAGCTTTTATCCAATATTTTGCCATGAATGCAAATTTAG